>NW_027525604.1:0-190789 GCF_052094955.1 Ictidomys tridecemlineatus | reverse complement strand
GGGGCTGAGTGTGTGCTCTGGGCAGAGCTCACTTGTGAGGTTGAGCATGTGTTTGTGAAGCAGTGCTCGTGGGGCTGAGTGTGTGCTCTGAGGCAGAGCTCACTTGTGAGGTTGAGCATGTGTTGTGAAGCAGTGCTTGTGGGGGCTGAGTGTGTGCTCTGAGCAGAGCTCCTTGTGAGGTTGAGCATGTGTTGTGAAGGCAGTGCTCGTGGGGCTGAGTGTGTGCTCTGGGCAGAGCTCAACTTGTGAGGTTGAGCATGTGTTTGTGATGCAGTGCTCGTGGGGGCTGAGTTGTGCTCTGGAGCAGAGCTCACTTGTGAGGTTGAGCATGTGTTGTGAAGCAGTGCTCGTGGGGCTGAGTGGTGTGCTCTGGGCAGAGCTCACTTGTGAGGCTGAGCATGTGTTGTGAAGCAGTGCTCGTGGGGCTGAGTGTGTGCTCTGAGCAGAGCTCACTTGTGAGGCTGAGCATGTGTTGTGAAGCAGTGCTCTGGGGCTGAATGTGTGCTGAGCAGAGCTCACTTGTGAGGTTGAGCATGTGTTGTGAAGCAGTGCTTGCTGGGGCTGAGTGTGTGCTCTGAGCAGAGCTCACTTGTGAGTTGAGCATGTGTTGTGAAGCAGTGCTGTGGTGATGAGTGTGTGCTCTGAGCAGAGCTCACTTGTGAGTGAGCATGTGTTGTGAAGCAGTGCTTGTGGGGGCTGAGTGTGTGCTCTGGGCAGAGCTCACTTGTGAGGTTGAGCATGTGTTGTGAAGCAGTGCTCATGGGGCTGAGTGTGTGCTCTGAGCAGAGCTCACTTGTGAGGTTGAGCATGTGTTGTGAAGCCGTGCTCGTGGGGCTGTGTGTGTGCTCTGGGGCAGAGCTCACTTGTGAGGTTGAGCATGTGTTGTGAATGCAGTGCTCGTGGGGCTGAGTGTGTGCTCTGAAGCAGAGCTCACTTGTGAGGTTGAGCATGTGTTGTGAAGCAGTGCTCGTGGGGCTGAGTGTGTGCTCTGGGCAGAGCTCACTTGTGAGGTTGAGCATGTGTTGTGAAGCAGTGCTCGTGGGGCCGAGTGTGTGCTCTGGGCAGAGCTCACTTGTGAGGTTGAGCATGTGTTGTGAAGCAGTGCTCGTGGGGCTGAGTGTGTGCTCTGAGCAGAGCTCACTTGTGAGGTTGAGCATGTGTTGTGAGGCAGTGCTCGTGGGGCTGAGTGTGTGCTCTGAGCAGAGCTCACTTGTGAGGTTGAGCATGTGTTGTGAAGCAGTGCTCGTGGGGCTGAGTGTGTGCTCTGAGCAGCGCTCACTTGTGAGGTTGAGCATGTGTTGTGAAGCAGTGCTCGTGGGGCTGAGTGTGTGCTCTGAGCAGAGCTCACTTGTGAGGTTGAGCATGTGTTGTGAAGCAGTGCTCGTGGGGCTGAGTGTGTGCTCTGGGCAGAGCTCACTTGTGAGGTTGAGCATGTGTTGTGAGGCAGTGCTCGTGGGGCTGAGTGTGTGCTCTGAGCAGAGCTCACTTGTGAGGTTGAGCATGTGTTGTGAAGCAGTGCTCGTGGGGCTGAGTGTGTGCTCTGAGCAGAGCTCACTTGTGAGGTTGAGCATGTGTTGTGAAGCAGTGCTCGTGGGGCTGAGTGTGTGCTCTGGGCAGAGCTCACTTGTGAGGTTGAGCATGTGTTGTGAAGCAGTGCTCGTGGGGCTGAGTGTGTGCTCTGAGCAGAGCTCACTTGTGAGGTTGAGCATGTGTTGTGAAGCAGTGCTCGTGGGGCTGAGTGTGTGCTCTGGCAGAGCTCACTTGTGAGGTTGAGCCATGTGTTGTGAAGCAGTGCTCGTGGGGCTGAGTGTGTGCTCTGAGCAGAGCTCACTTGTGAGGTTGAGCATGTGTTGTGAAGCAGTGCTCGTGGGGCTGAGTGTGTGCTCTGAGCAGAGCTCACTTGTGAGGTTGAGCATGTGTTGTGAAGCAGTGCTCGTGGGGCTGAGTGTGTGCTCTGGGCAGAGCTCACTTGTGAGGTTGAGCATGTGTTGTGAAGCAGTGCTTGTGGGGCTGAGTGTGTGCTCTGGGCAGAGCTCACTGTGAGGGTTGAGCATGTGTTGTGAGGCAGTGCTCGTGGGGCTGAGTGTGTGCTCTGAGCAGAGCTCACTTGTGAGGTTGAGCATGTGTTGTGAAGCAGTGCTCGTGGGGCTGAGTGTGTGCTCTGAGCAGAGCTCACTTGTGAGGTTGAGCATGTGTTGTGAAGCAGTGCTCGTGGGGCTGAGTGTGTGCTCTGGGCAGAGCTCACTTGTGAGGTCTGAGCATGTGTTGTGAAGCAGTGCTCTTGGGGCTGAGTGTGTGCTCTGAGCAGAGCTCACTTGTGAGGTGAGCATGTGTTGTGAAGCAGTGCTCGTGGGGCTGAGTGTGTGCTGAGCAGAGCTCACTTGTGAGGTTGAGCATGTGTTGTGAAGCAGTGCTCGTGGGGCTGAGTGTGTGCTCTGAGCAGAGCTCACTTGTGAGGTTGAGCATGTGTTGTGAAGCAGGCTTGTGGGGCTGAGTGTGTGCTCTGAGCAGAGCTCACTTGTGAGGTTGAGCATGTGTTGTGAAGCAGTGCTCGTGGGGCTGAGTGTGTGCTCTGAGCAGAGCTCACTTGTGAGGTTGAGCATGTGTTGTGAAGCAGTGCTCGTGGGGCTGAGTGTGTGCTCTGAGCAGAGCTCACTTGTGAGGTTGAGCATGTGTTGTGAAGCAGTGCTCGTGGGGCTGAGTGTGTGCTCTGAGCAGAGCTCACTTGTGAGGTTGAGCATGTGTTGTGAAGCAGTGCTCGTGGTGCTGAGTGTGTGCTCTGAGCAGAGCTCACTTGTGAGGTTGAGCATGTGTTGTGAGGCAGTGCTCGTGGGGCTGAGTGTGTGCTCTGGGCAGAGCTCACTTGTGAGGTTGAGCATGTGTTGTGAAGCAGTGCTCGGGGGGCTGAGTGTGTGCTCTGGGCAGAGCTCACTTGTGAGGTTGAGCATGTGTTGTGAAGCAGTGCTCGTGGGGCTGAGTGTGTGCTCTGAGCAGAGCTCACTTGTGAGGTTGAGCATGTGTTGTGAAGCAGTGCTCGTGGGGCTGAGTGTGTGCTCTGAGCAGAGCTCACTTGTGAGGATGAGCATGTGTTGTGAAGCAGTGGGTGGGGCTGAGTGTGTGCTCTGAGCAGAGCTCACTTGTGAGGTTGAGCATGTTTGTGAAGCAGGTGCTCTGAGCCAGAGCTCACTTGTGAGGTTGAGCATGTGTTGTGAAGCAGTGCTCGTGGGCTGAGTGTGTGCTCTGGGCAGAGGCTCACTTGTGAGGTTGAGCATGTGTTGTGAAGCAGTGCTCGTGGGGCTGAGTGTGTGCTCTGGGCAGAGCTCACTTGTGAGGTTGAGCTGTGTTGTGAAGCAGTGCTCGTGGGGCTGAGTGTGTGCTCTGAGCAGAGCTCACATGTGTGGTTGAGCATGTGTTGTGAAGCAGTGCTCGTGGGGCTGAGAGTGTGCTCTGAGCAGAGCTCACTTGTGAGGTTGAGCATGTGTTGTGAAGCAGTGCTCGTGGGGCTGAGTGTGTGCTCTGAGCAGAGCTCACTTGTGAGGTTGAGCATGTGTTGTGAGCAGTGCTCGTGGGGCTGAGTGTGTGCTCTGAGCAGAGCTCACTTGTGAGGTTGAGCATGTGTTGTGAAGCAGTGCTCGTGGGGCTGAGTGTGTGCTCTGAGCAGAGCTCACTTGTGAGGTTGAGCAAGTGTTGTGAAGCAGTGCTCGTGGGGCTGAGTGTGTGCTCTGGGCAGAGCTCACTTGTGAGGTTGAGCATGTGTTGTGAAGCAGTGCTCGTGGGGCTGAGTGTGTGCTCTGGGCAGAGCTCACTTGTGAGGTTGAGCATGTGTTGTGAAGCAGTGCTCGTGGGGCTGAGTGTGTGCTCTGAGCAGAGCTCACTTGTGAGGTTGAGCATGTGTTGTGAAGCAGTGCTCGTGGGGGCTGAGTGTGTGCTCTGAGCAGAGCTCACTTGTGAGGTTGAGCATGTGTTGGTGAAGCAGTGCTCGTGGGGGCTGAGTGTGTGCTCTGGGCAGAGCTCACTTGTGAGGTTGAGCATGTGTTGTGAAGCAGTGCTCAGTGGGTGCTGAGTGTGTGCTCTGAGCAGAGCTCACTTGTGAGGTTGAGCATGTGTTGTGAAGCAGTGCTAGTGGGGGCTGAGTGTGTGCTCTGAGCAGAGCTCACTTGTGAGGTTGAGCATGTGTTGTGAAGCAGTGCTCGTGGGGCTGAGTGTGTGCTCTGAGCAGAGCTCACTTGTGAGGTTGAGCATGTGTTGTGAAGCAGTGCTCGTGGGGCTGAGTGTGTGCTCTGGGCAGAGCTCACTTGTGAGGTTGAGCATGTGTTGTGAAGCAGTGCTCGTGGGGCTGAGTGTGTGCTCTGGGCAGAGCTCACTTGTGAGGTTGAGCATGTGTTGTGAAGCAGTGCTCTGGGGCTGAGTGTGTGCTCTGGCAGAGCTCACTTGTGAGGTTGAGCATGTGTTGTGAAGCAGTGCTCGTGGGGCTGAGTGTGTGTCTGAGCAGAGCTCACTTGTGAGGTTGAGCATGTGTTGTGAAGCAGTGCTCGTGGGGCTGAGTGTGTGCTCTGAGCAGAGCTCACTTGTGAGGTTGAGCATGTGTTGTGAAGCAGTGTCTCGTGGGGCTGAGTGTGTGCTCTGAGCAGAGCTCACTTGTGAGGTTGAGCAGGTGTTGTGAAGCAGTGCTCGTGGGGCTGAGTGTGTGCTCTGAGCAGAGCTCACTTGTGAGGTTGAGCATGTGTTGTGAAGCAGTGCTCGTGGGGCTGAGTGTGTGCTCTGAGCAGAGCTCATTGTGAGGTTGAGCATGTGTTGTGAAGCAGTGCTCGTGGGGCTGAGTGTGTGCTCTGGGCAGAGCTCACTTGTGAGGTTGAGCATGTGTTGTGAAGCAAGTGCTCGTGGGGCTGAGTGTGTGCTCTGGGCAGAGCTCACTTGTGAGGTTGAGCATGTGTTGTGAAGCAGTGCTCGTGGGGCTGAGTGTGTGTGCTCTGGGCAGAGCTCACTGTGAGGTTGAGCATGTGTTGTGAAGCAGTGCTCGTGGGGCTGAGTGTGTGCTCTGGGAAGAGCTCACTTGTGAGGTTGAGCATGTGTTGTGTAGCAGTGCTCGTGGGGCTGAGTGTGTGCTCTGAGCAGAGCTCACTTGTGAGGTTGAGCATGTGTTGTGAAGCAGTGCTCGTGGGGCTGAGTGTGTGCTCTGGGCAGAGCTCACTTGTGAGGTTGAGCATGTGTTGTGAAGCAGTGCTCGTGGGGCTGAGTGTGTGCTCTGAGCAGAGCTCACTTGTGAGGTTGAGCATGTGTTGTGAAGCAGTGCTCATGGGGCTGAGTGTGTGCTCTGGGCAGAGCTCACTTGTGAGGTTGAGCATGTGTTGTGAAGCAGTGCTCGTGGGGCTGAGTGTGTGCTCTGAGCAGAGCTCACTTGTGAGGTTGAGCATGTGTTGTGAAGCAGTGCTTGTGGGGGCTGAGTGTGTGCTCTGAGCAGAGCTCACTTGTGAGGTTGAGCATGTGTTGTGAAGCAGCGCTCATGGGGCTGAGTGTGTGCTCTGAGCAGAGCTCACTTGTGAGGTTGAGCATGTGTTGTGAAGCAGTGCTCGTGGGGCTGAGTGTGTGCTCTGAGCAGAGCTCACTTGTGAGGTTGAGCATGTGTTGTGAAGCAGTGCTCGTGGGGCTGAGTGTGTGCTCTGAGCAGAGCTCACTTGTGAGGTTGAGCATGTGTTGTGAAGCAGTGCTCGTGGGGCTGAGTGTGTGCTCTGAGCAGAGCTCACTTGTGAGGTTGAGCATGTGTTGTGAAGCAGTGCTCGTGGGCTGAGTGTGTGCTCTGAGCAGAGCTCACTTGTGAGGTTGAGCATGTGTTGTGAAGCAGTGCTCGTGGGGCTGAGTGTGTGCTCTGAGCAGAGCTCACTTGGTTGAGCATGTGTTGTGAAGCAGTGCTCGTGGGGCTGAGTGTGTGCTCTGAGCAGAGCTCACTTGTGAGGTTGAGCATGTGTTGTGAGGCAGTGCTCGTGGGGCTGAGTGTGTGCTCTGAGCAGAGCTCACTTGTGAGGTTGAGCCATGTGTTGTGAAGCAGTGCTCGTGGGGCTGAGTGTGTGCTCTGGGCAGAGCTCACTGTGAGGTTGAGCATGTGTTTGTGAAGCAGTGCTCGTGGGGCTGAGTGTGTGCTCTGAGCAGAGCTCACTTGTGAGGTTGAGCATGTGTTGTGAAGCAGTGCTCGTGGGGCTGAGTGTGTGCTCTGAGCAGAGCTCACTTGTGAGGTTGAGCATGTGTTGTGAAGCAGTGCTCGTGGGGCTGAGTGTGTGCTCTGAGCAGAGCTCACTTGTGAGGTTGAGCATGTGTTGTGAAGCAGTGCTCGTGGGGCTGAGTGTGTGCTCTGAGCAGAGCTCACTTGTGAGGTTGAGCATGTGTTGTGAAGCAGTGCTCGTGGGGCTGAGTGTGTGCTCTGGGCAGAGCTCACTTGTGAGGTTGAGCATGTGTTGTGAAGCAGCGCTCGTGGGGCTGAGTGTGTGCTCTGAGCAGAGCTCACTTGTGAGGTTGAGCATGTGTTGTGAAGCAGTGCTCGTGGGGCTGAGTGTGTGCTCTGGGGCAGAGCTCACTTGTGAGGTTGAGCATGTGTTGTGAAGCAGTGTTCGTGGGGCTGAGTGTGTGCTCTGGGCAGAGCTCACTTGTGAGGTTGAGCATGTGTTGTGAAGCAGTGCTCGTGGGGCTGAGTGTGTGCTCTGAGCAGAGCTCACTTGTGAGGTTGAGCATGTGTTGTGAAGCAGCGCTCATGGGGCTGAATGTGTGCTCTGAGCAGAGCTCACTTGTGAGGTTGAGCATGTGTTGTGAAGCAGTGCTTGTGGGGGCTGAGTGTGTGCTCTGGGCAGAGCTCACTTGTGAGGTTGAGCATGTGTTGTGAAGCAGTGCTCGTGGTGCTGAGTGTGTGCTCTGAGCAGAGCTCACTTGTGAGGTTGAGCATGTGTTGTGAAGCAGTGCTTGTGGGCTGAGTGTGTGCTCTGGGCAGAGCTCACTTGTGAGGTTGAGCATGTGTTGTGAAGCAGTGCTCGTGGGGCTGAGTGTGTGCTCTGAGCAGAGCTCACTTGTGAGGTTGAGCATGTGTTGTGAAGCAGTGCTCGTGGGGCTGAGTGTGTGCTCTGGGCAGAGCTCACTTGTGAGGTTGAGCATGTGTTGTGAAGCAGTGCTCGTGGGGCTGAGTGTGTTGCTATAGAGTAGAGCTCACTTGTGAGTTGAGCATGTGTTGTGAAGCAGCGCTCATGGGGCTGAGTGTGTGCTCTGGGCAGAGCTCACTTGTGAGGTTGAGCATGTGTTGTGAAGCAGTGCTCGTGGGGCTGAGTGTGTGCTCTGGGCAGAGCTCACTTGTGAGGTTGAGCATGTGTTGTGAAGCAGTGCTCGTGGGGCTGAGTGTGTGCTCTGAGCAGAGCTCACTTGTGAGGTTGAGCATGTGTTGTGAGGCAGTGCTCGTGGGGCTGAGTGTGTGCTCTGAGCAGAGCTCACTTGTGAGGTTGAGCATGTGTTGTGAAGCAGTGCTCGTGGGCTGAGTGTGTGCTCTGAGCAGAGCTCACTTGTGAGGTTGAGCATGTGTTGTGAAGCAGTGCTCGTGGGGCTGAGTGTGTGCTCTGAGCAGAGCTCACTTGTGAGGTTGAGCATGTGTTGTGAAGCAGTGCTCGTGGGGCTGAGTGTGTGCTCTGGGCAGAGCTCACTTGTGAGGTTGAGCATGTGTTGTGAGGCAGTGCTCGTGGGGCTGAGTGTGTGCTCTGAGCAGAGCTCACTTGTGAGGTTGAGCATGTGTTGTGAAGCAGTGCTCGTGGGGCTGAGTGTGTGCTCTGAGCAGAGCTCACTTGTGAGGTTGAGCATGTGTTGTGAAGCAGTGCTCGTGGGGCTGAGTGTGTGCTCTGGGCAGAGCTCACTTGTGAGGTTGAGCATGTGTTGTGAAGCAGTGCTCGTGGGGCTGAGTGTGTGCTCTGAGCAGAGCTCACTTGTGAGGTTGAGCATGTGTTGTGAAGCAGTGCTCGTGGGGCTGAGTGTGTGCTCTGGGCAGAGCTCACTTGTGAGGTTGAGCATGTGTTGTGAAGCAGTGCTCGTGGGGCTGAGTGTGTGCTCTGAGCAGAGCTCACTTGTGAGGTTGAGCATGTGTTGTGAAGCAGTGCTCGTGGGGCTGAGTGTGTGCTCTGAGCAGAGCTCACTTGTGAGGTTGAGCATGTGTTGTGAAACAGTGCTCGTGGGGCTGAGTGTGTGCTCTGGGCAGAGCTCACTTGTGAGGTTGAGCATGTGTTGTGAAGCAGTGCTTGTGGGGCTGAGTGTGTGCTCTGAGCAGAGCTCACTTGTGAGGTTGAGCATGTGTTGTGAGGCAGTGCTCGTGGGGCTGAGTGTGTGCTCTGAGCAGAGCTCACTTGTGAGGTTGAGCATGTGTTGTGAAGCAGTGCTCGTGGGGCTGAGTGTGTGCTCTGAGCAGAGCTCACTTGTGAGGTTGAGCATGTGTTGTGAAGCAGTGCTCGTGGGGCTGAGTGTGTGCTCTGGGCAGAGCTCACTTGTGAGGCTGAGCATGTGTTGTGAAGCAGTGCTCGTGGGGCTGAGTGTGTGTGCTCTGAGCAGAGCTCACTTGTGAGGCTGAGCATGTGTTGTGAAGCAGTGCTCGTGGGGCTGAGTGTGTGCTGAGCAGAGCTCACTTGTGAGGTTGAGCATGTGTTGTGAAGCAGTGCTCGTGGGGCTGAGTGTGTGCTCTGAGCAGAGCTCACTTGTGAGGTTGAGCATGTGTTGTGAAGCAGCGCTTGTGGGGCTGAGTGTGTGCTCTGAGCAGAGCTCACTTGTGAGGTTGAGCATGTGTTGTGAAGCAGTGCTCGTGGGGCTGAGTGTGTGCTCTGAGCAGAGCTCACTTGTGAGGTTGAGCATGTGTTGTGAAGCAGTGCTCGTGGGGCTGAGTGTGTGCTCTGAGCAGAGCTCACTTGTGAGGTTGAGCATGTGTTGTGAAGCAGTGCTCGTGGGGCTGAGTGTGTGCTCTGAGCAGAGCTCACTTGTGAGGTTGAGCATGTGTTGTGAAGCAGTGCTCGTGGTGCTGAGTGTGTGCTCTGAGCAGAGCTCACTTGTGAGGTTGAGCATGTGTTGTGAGGCAGTGCTCGTGGGGCTGAGTGTGTGCTCTGGGCAGAGCTCACTTGTGAGGTTGAGCATGTGTTGTGAAGCAGTGCTCGTGGGGCTGAGTGTGTGCTCTGAGCAGAGCTCACTTGTGAGGTTGAGCATGTGTGTGAAGCAGTGCTCGTGGGGCTGAGTGTGTGCTCTGAGCAGAGCTCACTTGTGAGGTTGAGCATGTGTTGTGAAGCAGTGCTCGTGGGGCTGAGTGTGTGCTCTGAGCAGAGCTCACTTGTTGAGGTTGAGCATGTGTTGTGAAGCAGTGCTCATGGGGCTGAGTGTGTGCTCTGAGCAGAGCTCACTTGTGAGGTTGAGCATGTGTTGTGAAGCAGTGCTCGTGGGGCTGAGTGTGTGCTCTGAGCAGAGCTCACTTGTGAGGTTGAGCATGTGTTGTGAAGCAGCGCTCATGGGGCTGAGTGTGTGCTCTGGGCAGAGCTCACTTGTGAGGTTGAGCATGTGTTGTGAAGCAGTGCTCGTGGGGCTGAGTGTGTGCTCTGGGCAGAGCTCACTTGTGAGGTTGAGCATGTGTTGTGAAGCAGTGTTCATGGGGCTGAGTGTGTGCTCTGAGCAGAGCTCACTTGTGAGGTTGAGCATGTGTTGTGAAGCAGTGCTCGTGGGGCTGAGTGTGTGCTCTGAGCAGAGCTCACTTGTGAGGTTGAGCATGTGTTGTGAAGCAGCGCTCGTGGGGCTGAGTGTGTGCTCTGGGCAGAGCTCACTTGTGAGGTTGAGCATGTGTTGTGAAGCAGTGCTCGTGGGGCTGAGTGTGTGCTCTGGGCAGAGCTCACTTGTGAGGTTGAGCATGTGTTGTGAAGCAGTGCTCGTGGGGCTGAGTGTGTGCTCAGGGCAGAGCTCACTTGTGAGGTTGAGCATGTGTTGTGAAGCAGTGCTCGTGGGGCTGAGTGTGTGCTCTGGGCAGAGCTCACTTGTGAGGTTGAGCATGTGTTGTGAAGCAGTGCTCGTGGGGCTGAGTGTGTGCTCTGAGCAGAGCTCACTTGTGAGGTTGAGCATGTGTTGTGAGCAGTGCTCGTGGGGCTGAGTGTGTGCTCTGAGCAGAGCTCACTTGTGAGGTTGAGCATGTGTTGTGAAGCAGTGCTCGTGGGGCTGAGTGTGTGCTCTGGGCAGAGCTCAACTTGTGAGGTTGAGCATGTGTTGTGAGGCAGTGCTCGTGGGGCTGAGTGTGTGCTCTGAGCAGAGCTCACTTGTGAGGTTGAGCATGTGTTGTGAAGCAGTGCTCGTGGGGCTGAGTGTGTGCTCTGGGCAGAGCTCACTTGTGAGGTTGAGCATGTGTTGTGAAGCAGTGCTCGTGGGGCTGAGTGTGTGCTCTGAGCAGAGCTCACTTGTGAGGTTGAGCATGTGTTGTGAAGCAGTGCTCGTGGGGCTGAGTGTGTGCTCTGAGCAGAGCTCACTTGTGAGGTTGAGCATGTGTTGTGAAGCAGTGCTCGTGGGGCTGAGTGTGTGCTCTGAGCAGAGCTCACTTGTGAGGTTGAGCATGTGTTGTGAAGCAGTGCTCGTGGGGCTGAGTGTGTGCTCTGAGCAGAGCTCACTTGTGAGGTTGAGCATGTGTTGTGAAGCAGTGCTCGTGGGGCTGAGTGTGTGCTCTGGGCAGAGCTCACTTGTGAGGTTGAGCATGTGTTGTGAAGCAGCGCTCGTGGGGCTGAGTGTGTGCTCTGAGCAGAGCTCACTTGTGAGGTTGAGCATGTGTTGTGAAGCAGTGCTCGTGGGGCTGAGTGTGTGCTCTGGGCAGAGCTCACTTGTGAGGTTGAGCATGTGTTGTGAAGCAGTGTTCGTGGGGCTGAGTGTGTGCTCTGGGCAGAGCTCACTTGTGAGGTTGAGCATGTGTTGTGAAGCAGTGCTCGTGGGGGCTGAGTGTGTGCTCTGAGCAGAGCTCACTTGTGAGGTTGAGCATGTGTTGTGAAGCAGCGCTCATGGGGCTGAATGTGTGCTCTGAGCAGAGCTCACTTGTGAGGTTGAGCATGTGTTGTGAAGCAGTGCTTGTGGGGCTGAGTGTGTGCTCTGGGCAGAGCTCACTTGTGAGGTTGAGCATGTGTTGTGAAGCAGTGCTCGTGGTGCTGAGTGTGTGCTCTGAGCAGAGCTCACTTGTGAGGTTGAGCATGTGTTGTGAAGCAGTGCTTGTGGGGCTGAGTGTGTGCTCTGGGCAGAGCTCACTTGTGAGGTTGAGCATGTGTTGTGAAGCAGTGCTCATGGGGCTGAGTGTGTGCTCTGAGCAGAGCTCACTTGTGAGGTTGAGCATGTGTTGTGAAGCAGTGCTCGTGGGGCTGAGTGTGTGCTCTGGGCAGAGCTCACTTGTGAGGTTGAGCATGTGTTGTGAAGCAGTGCTCGTGGGGCTGAGTGTGTGCTATAGAGTAGAGCTCACTTGTGAGGTTGAGCATGTGTTGTGAAGCAGCGCTCATGGGGCTGAGTGTGTGCTCTGGGCAGAGCTCACTTGTGAGGTTGAGCATGTGTTGTGAAGCAGTGCTCGTGGGGCTGAGTGTGTGCTCTGGGCAGAGCTCACTTGTGAGGTTGAGCATGTGTTGTGAAGCAGTGCTCGTGGGGCTGAGTGTGTGCTCTGAGCAGAGCTCACTTGTGAGGTTGAGCATGTGTTGTGAGCAGTGTGTGGGGCTGAGTGTGTGCTCTGAGCAGAGCTCACTTGTGAGGTTGAGCATGTGTTGTGAAGCAGTGCTCGTGGGGCTGAGTGTGTGCTCTGAGCAGAGCTCACTTGTGAGGTTGAGCATGTGTTGTGAAGCAGTGCTCGTGGGGCTGAGTGTGTGCTCTGAGCAGAGCTCACTTGTGAGGTTGAGCATGTGTTGTGAAGCAGTGCTCGTGGGGCTGAGTGTGTGCTCTGGCAGAGCTCACTTGTGAGGTTGAGCATGTGTTGTGAGGCAGTGCTCGTGGGGCTGAGTGTGTGCTCTGAGCAGAGCTCACTTGTGAGGTTGAGCATGTGTTGTGAAGCAGTGCTCGTGGGGCTGAGTGTGTGCTCTGAGCAGAGCTCACTTGTGAGGTTGAGCATGTGTTGTGAAGCAGTGCTCGTGGGCTGAGTGTGTGCTCTGGGCAGAGCTCACTTGTGAGGTTGAGCATGTGTTGTGAAGCAGTGCTCGTGGGGCTGAGTGTGTGCTCTGAGCAGAGCTCACTTGTGAGGTTGAGCATGTGTTGTGAAGCAGTGCTCGTGGGGCTGAGTGTGTGCTCTGGGCAGAGCTCACTTGTGAGGTTGAGCATGTGTTGTGAAGCAGTGCTCGTGGGGCTGAGTGTGTGCTCTGAGCAGAGCTCACTTGTGAGGTTGAGCATGTGTTGTGAAGCAGTGCTCGTGGGGCTGAGTGTGTGCTCTGAGGCAGAGCTCACTTGTGAGGTTGAGCATGTGTTGTGAAGCAGTGCTCGTGGGGCTGAGTGTGTGCTCTGGGCAGAGCTCACTTGTGAGGTTGAGCATGTGTTGTGAAGCAGTGCTTGTGGGGCTGAGTGTGTGCTCTGAGCAGAGCTCACTTGTGAGGTTGAGCATGTGTTGTGAGGCAGTGCTCGTGGGGCTGAGTGTGTGCTCTGAGCAGAGCTCACTTGTGAGGTTGAGCATGTGTTGTGAAGCAGTGCTCGTGGGGCTGAGTGTGTGCTCTGAGCAGAGCTCACTTGTGAGGTTGAGCATGTGTTGTGAAGCAGTGCTCGTGGGGGCTGAGTGTGTGCTCTGGGCAGAGCTCACTTGTGAGGTTGAGCATGTGTTGTGAAGCAGTGCTCGTGGGGCTGAGTGTGTGCTCTGAGCAGAGCTCACTTGTGAGGCTGAGCATGTGTTGTGAAGCAGTGCTCGTGGGGCTGAGTGTGTGCTGAGCAGAGCTCACTTGTGAGGTTGAGCATGTGTTGTGAAGCAGTGCTCGTGGGCTGAGTGTGTGCTCTGAGCAGAGCTCACTTGTGAGGTTGAGCATGTGTTGTGAAGCAGCGCTTGTGGGGCTGAGTGTGTGCTCTGAGCAGAGCTCACTGTGAGGTTGAGCATGTGTTGTGAAGCAGTGCTCGTGGGGCTGAGTGTGTGCTCTGAGCAGAGCTCACTTGTGAGGTTGAGCATGTGTTGTGAAGCAGTGCTCGTGGGGCTGAGTGTGTGCTCTGAGCAGAGCTCACTTGTGAGGTTGAGCATGTGTTGTGAAGCAGTGCTCGTGGGGCTGAGTGTGTGCTCTGAGCAGAGCTCACTTGTGAGGTTGAGCATGTGTTGTGAAGCAGTGCTCGTGGTGCTGAGTGTGTGCTCTGAGCAGAGCTCACTTGTGAGGTTGAGCATGTGTTGTGAGGCAGTGCTCGTGGGGCTGAGTGTGTGCTCTGGGCAGAGCTCACTTGTGAGGTTGAGCATGTGTTGTGAAGCAGTGCTCGTGGGGCTGAGTGTGTGCTCTGAGCAGAGCTCACTTGTGAGGTTGAGCATGTGTTGTGAAGCAGTGCTCGTGGGGCTGAGTGTGTGCTCTGAGCAGAGCTCACTTGTGAGGTTGAGCATGTGTTGTGAAGCAGTGCTCGTGGGGCTGAGTGTGTGCTCTGAGCAGAGCTCACTTGTGAGGTTGAGCATGTGTTGTGAAGCAGTGCTCATGGGGCTGAGTGTGTGCTCTGAGCAGAGCTCACTTGTGAGGTTGAGCATGTGTTGTGAAGCAGTGCTCGTGGGGCTGAGTGTGTGCTCTGAGCAGAGCTCACTTGTGAGGTTGAGCATGTGTTGTGAAGCAGCGCTCATGGGGCTGAGTGTGTGCTCTGGGCAGAGCTCACTTGTGAGGTTGAGCATGTGTTGTGAAGCAGTGCTCGTGGGGCTGAGTGTGTGCTCTGGGCAGAGCTCACTTGTGAGTTTAGCATGTGTTGTGAAGCAGTGTTCATGGGGCTGAGTGTGTGCTCTGAGCAGAGCTCACTTGTGAGGTTGAGCATGTGTTGTGAAGCAGTGCTCGTGGGGCTGAGTGTGTGCTCTGAGCAGAGCTCACTTGTGAGGTTGAGCATGTGTTGTGAAGCAGCCGCTCGTGGGGCTGAGTGTGTGCTCTGGGCAGAGCTCACTTGTGAGGTTGAGCATGTGTTGTGAAGCAGTGCTCGTGGGGCTGAGTGTGTGCTCTGGGCAGAGCTCACTTGTGAGGTTGAGCATGTGTTGTGAAGCAGTGCTCGTGGGGCTGAGTGTGTGCTCTGAGCAGAGCTCACTTGTGAGGTTGAGCATGTGCTGTGAAGCAGTGCTCGTGGGGCTGAGTGTGTGCTCTGAGCAGAGCTCACTTGTGAGGTTGAGCATGTGTTGTGAAGCAGTGCTCGTGGGGCTGAGTGTGTGCTCTGAGCAGAGCTCACTTGTGAGGTTGAGCATGTGTTGTGAGGCAGTGCTCGTGGGGCTGAGTGTGTGCTCTGAGCAGAGCTCACTTGTGAGGTTGAGCATGTGTTGTGAAGCAGTGCTCGTGGGGCTGAGTGTGTGCTCTGAGCAGAGCTCACTTGTGAGGTTGAGCATGTGTTGTGAAGCAGTGCTCGTGGGGCTGAGTGTGTGCTCTGGGCAGAGCTCACTTGTGAGGTTGAGCATGTGTTGTGAAGCAGCGCTCGTGGGGCTGAGTGTGTGCTCTGGGCAGAGCTCACTTGTGAGGTTGAGCATGTGTTGTGAAGCAGTGCTCGTGGGGCTGAGTGTGTGCTCTGGGCAGAGCTCACTTGTGAGGTTGAGCATGTGTTGTGAAGCAGCGCTCGTGGGGGCTGAGTGTGTGCTCTGAGCAGAGCTCACTTGTGAGGTTGAGCATGTGTTGTGAAGCAGCGCTCGTGGGGCTGAGTGTGTGCTCTGAGCAGAGCTCACTTGTGAGGTTGAGCATGTGTTGTGAAGCAGTGCTCGTGGGCTGAGTGTGTGCTCTGGGCAGAGCTCACTTGTGAGGTTGAGCATGTGTTGTGAAGCAGTGCTCGTGGGGCTGAGTGTGTTGCTCTGAGCAGAGCTCACTTGTGAGGTTGAGCATGTGTTGTGAAGCAGTGCTCGTGGGGCTGAGTGTGTGCTCTGAGCAGAGCTCACTTGTGAGGTTGAGCATGTGTTGTTAAGGCAGTGCTCGTGGGGCTGAGTGTGTGCTTCTGGGCAGAGCTCACTTGTGAGGTTGAGCATGTGCTGTGAAGCAGTGCTCGTGGGGCTGAGTGTGTGCTCTGAGCAGAGCTCACTTGTGAGGTTGAGCATGTGTTGTGAAACAGTGCTCGTGGGGCTGAGTCTGTGCTCTGGGCAGAGCTCACTTGTGAGGTTGAGCATGTGTTGTGAAGCAGTGCTCGTGGGGCTGAGTGTGTGCTCTGAGCAGAGCTCACTTGTGAGGTTGAGCATGTGTTGTGAAGCAGTGCTCGTGGGGCTGAGTGTGTGCTCTGGGCAGAGCTCACTTGTGAGGTTGAGCATGTGTTGTGAGGCAGTGCTCGTGGGGCTGAGTGTGTGCTCTGAGCAGAGCTCACTTGTGAGGTTGAGCATGTGTTGTGAAGCAGTGTTCATGGGGCTGAGTGTGTGCTCTGAGCAGAGCTCACTTGTGAGGTTTGAGCATGTGTTGTGAAGCAGCGCTCATGGGGCTGAGTGTGTGCTCTGGGCAGAGCTCACTTGTGAGGGTTGAGCATGTGTTTTTGAAGCAGCGCTCATGGGGCTGAGTGTGTGCTCTGAGCAGAGCTCACTTGTGAGGTTGAGCATGTGTTGTGAAGCAGTGCTCGTGGGGCTGAGTGTGTGCTCTGAGCAGAGCTCACTTGTGAGGTTGAGCATGTGTTGTGAAGCAGTGCTCGTGGGGCTGAGTGTGTGCTCTGAGCAGAGCTCACTTGTGAGGTTGAGCATGTGTTGTGAAGCAGTGCTCGTGGGGCTGAGTGTGTGCTCTGAGCAGAGCTCACTTGTGAGTTGAGCATGTGTTGTGAAGCAGTGCTCGTGGGGCTGAGTGTGTGCTCTGAGCAGAGCTCACTTGTGAGGTTGAGCATGTGTTGTGAAGCAGTGCTCGTGGGGCTGAGTGTGTGCTCTGAGCAGAGCTCACTTGTGAGGTTGAGCATGTGTTGTGAAGCAGTGCTCGTGGGGCTGAGTGTGTGCTCTGAGCAGAGCTCACTTGTGAGGTTGAGCATGTGTTGTGAAGCAGTGCTCGTGGGGCTGAGTGTGTGCTCTGGGCAGAGCTCACTTGTGAGGTTGAGCATGTGTTGTGAAGCAGCGCTCGTGGGGCTGAGTGTGTGCTCTGAGCAGAGCTCACTTGTGAGGTTGAGCATGTGTTGTGAAGCAGTGCTCGTGGGGCTGAGTGTGTGCTCTGAGCAGAGCTCACTTGTGAGGTTGAGCATGTGTTGTGAAGCAGTGCTCATGGGGCTGAGTGTGTGCTCTGAGCAGAGCTCACTTGTGAGGTTGAGCATGTGTTGTGAAGCAGTGCTCATGGGCTGAGTGTGTGCTCTGAGCAGAGCTCACTTGTGAGGTTGAGCATGTGTTGTGAAGCAGTGCTCGTGGGGCTGAGTGTGTGCTCTGAGCAGAGCTCACTTGTGAGGTTGAGCATGTGTTGTGAAGCAGTGCTCGTGGGGCTGAGTGTGTGCTCTGGGCAGAGCTCACTTGTGAGGTTGAGCATGTGTTGTGAAGCAGTGCTCGTGGGGCTGAGTGTGTGCTCTGAGCAGAGCTCACTTGTGAGGTTGAGCATGTTGTTGTGAAGCAGTGCTCGTGGGGCTGAGTGTGTGCTCTGAGCAGAGCTCACTTGTGAGGTTGAGCATGTGTTGTGAAGCAGTGCTCGTGGGGCTGAGTGTGTGCTCTGGGCAGAGCTCACTTGTGAGGTTGAGCATGTGTTGTGAAGCAGTGCTCGTGGGGCTGAGTGTGTGCTCTGAGCAGAGCTCACTTGTGAGGTTGAGCATGTGTTGTGAAGCAGTGCTCGTGGGGCTGAGTGTGTGCTCTGGGCAGAGCTCACTTGTGAGGTTGAGCATGTGTTGTGAAGCAGTGCTCGTGGGGCTGAGTGTGTGCTCTGGGCAGAGCTCACTTGTGAGGTTGAGCATGTGTTGTGAAGCAGTGCTCGTGGGGCTGAGTGTGTGCTCTGGGCAGAGCTCACTTGTGAGGTTGAGCATGTGTTGTGAAGCAGTGCTCGTGGGGCTGAGTGTGTGCTCTGAGCAGAGCTCACTTGTGAGGTTGAGCATGTGTTGTGAAGCAGTGCTCGTGGGGCTGAGTGTGTGCTCTGGGCAGAGCTCACTTGTGAGGTTGAGCATGTGTTGTGAAGCAGTGCTCGTGGGGCTGAGTGTGTGCTCTGGGCAGAGCTCACTTGTGAGGTTGAGCATGTGTTGTGAAGCAGCGCTCATGGGGCTGAGTGTGTGCTCTGAGCAGAGCTCACTTGTGAGGTTGAGCATGTGTTGTGAAGCAGCGCTCATGGGGCTAGTGTGTGCTCTGAGCAGAGCTCACTTGTGAGGTTGAGCATGTGTTGTGAAGCAGTGCTCGTGGGGCTGAGTGTGTGCTCTGAGCAGAGCTCACTTTGTGAGGTTGAGCATGTGTTGTGAAGCAGTGCTCGTGGGGCTGAGTGTGTGCTCTGAGCAGAGCTCACTTGTGAGGTTGAGCATGTGTTGTGAAGCAGTGCTCATGGGGCTGAGTGTGTGCTCTGGGGCAGAGCTCACTTGTGAGGTTGAGCATGTGTTGTGAAGCAGTGCTCGTGGGGCTGAGTGTGTGCTCTGAGCAGAGCTCACTTGTGAGGTTGAGCATGTGTTTGTGAAGCAGTGCTCATGGGGCTGAGTGTGTGCTCTGGGCAGAGCTCACTTGTGAGGTTGAGCATGTGTTGTGAAGCAGTGCTCGTGGGGCTGAGTGTGTGCTCTGAGCAGAGCTCACTTGTGAGGTTGAGCCTGTGTTGTGAAGCAGTGCTTGTGGGGCTGGCTGAGTGTGTGCTCTGAGCAGAGCTCACTTGTGAGGTTGAGCATGTGTTGTGAAGCAGCGCTCATGGGCTGAGTGTGTGCTCTGAGCAGAGCTCACTTGTGAGGTTGAGCATGTGTTGTGAAGCAGTGCTCATGGGGCTGAGTGTGTGCTCTGGGCAGAGCTCACTTGTGAGGTTGAGCATGTGTTGTGAAGCGGTGCTCGTGGGGCTGAGTGTGTGCTCTGAGCAGAGCTCACTTGTGAGGTTGAGCATGTGTTGTGAAGCAGTGCTCGTGGGGCTGAGTGTGTGCTCTGAGCAGAGCTCACTTGTGAGGTTGAGCATGTGTTGTGAAGCAGTGCTCGTGGGGCTGAGTGTGTGCTTTGAGCAGAGCTCACTTGTGAGGTTGAGCATGTGTTGTGAAGCAGTGCTCGTGGGGCTGAGTGTGTGCTCTGGGCAGAGCTCACTTGTGAGGTTGAGCATGTGTTGTGAAGCAGTGCTCGTGGGGCTGAGTGTGTGCTCTGAGCAGAGCTCACTTGTGAGGTTGAGCATGTGTTGTGAAGCATTGCTCGTGGGGCTGAGTGTGTGCTCTGGGCAGAGCTCACTTGTGAGGTTGAGCATGTGTTGTGAAGCAGTGCTCGTGGGGCTGAGTGTGTGCTCTGGGCAGAGCTCACTTGTGAGGTTGAGCATGTGTTGTGAAGCAGTGCTCGTGGGGCTGAGTGTGTGCTCTGGGCAGAGCTCACTTGTGAGGTTGAGCATGTGTTGTGAAGCAGTGCTCGTGGGGCTGAGTGTGTGCTCTGGGCAGAGTTCCCTGCGGCTGAGTGTGTGTTGTAGAGCAGTTCTTTGCTCATGGGGGCTGAGTGTGTGCTATAGAGTAGAGCTCGCTTGTGCTTTGTTTCCTCTTTAAATTAGTCTTGAATGCCTTTCAATGTTGCTGGTTCCAATTTTCTCTGACTCAGATGGTTGTCTCCCCAGCCCTGAGAGGTCTGTGTCCCTTCCCACCATGACTTACCTCCAGCCCTTGCCCCAGAAGTGCAGAACTCGCTCTGAGCTGCTTATTCACCCTGGGAGAAGGTCACTGGAGGAACCGCTAAGTGCCTGTTCCATGCTTTGTTCCTGTCCCCTCCTAGCCTGATGGAAGGACAGCCCTGGTTCCCATTGAGGACATCTCCTGAGAACCAAGTGCTGGCACAGTGGTTGTGCCATGGTGGGTCCTTCCCCACAGCACAGATGACACGCTGAGACCCAGCATCACATGACTTTCAAGCAGTGGAGCTGGAAAGGAGCCCCAGGCTGGCCGAGTCGCTTCACCTTCCACCAGGCCATCCTGTCTCCCCTCACAGCTCAAGCATTTAAGATGAGAGGAGGCTGACAGCTCCTGCCCTCTGTGATCTGGCTTTTTGCTTGCCATTCTGTCCATTTAGGTGGGTTGCTCTCAACCCGGGCAAGTTTACCTTCCCAGGACACTGGCAATTCTGGGGCCGTTTCTGGTTGTTACATTGGGAGGTGCCACTGACTAGATGTTAGCACAGTCTTTGAGTGCTTCCTACTTTTTGCAATGGGGAATTCTCTGCTGTCACCACAGTTGTAGCAGGCAGATCTAGCAGATAGTTTAAACCCAGTGGGTTGAAGTTTAAGTGTGCAGTCCACCTTGGGGGAACCAGCATGCTCTCTGCTGCCCACTCCCTCCTTCAGATTCCCAGCTCTCAACTTGAGGCGCACTCACTAACTCCAGCGTTTCTTGGCCAGGAAGAAGGACACAGCAGCAGTACTCTGTCCAGCAGAGATGCTGTCTAGTGTGGTGAAGGTCGGTCTTGAGAGGACTACCCCTCGTCCCCTAGTCCAGGCTGGCCAATTCGTAGCTTCTGATTGCTCTTCCCTCCCAAACTCAGCTCTGTCTAGAACTATCCCCAGTTTAACCTACTTGGTGGAGGCTTGACTTCTTCAGGTCTTCCCTCTGCTGGGACAGAACTGAGTGTTCCAACTGGCAAGCCCACGTGTTGCCTCTCCAGGGCACTCCCAGCCCAGCAGGCCAGGCACCCGGTCGGCCTACCTTCCGCCTGGCCTTTGTGACATTCCCCATGGTCACTGATCCCCTCTGATGTGCTGCAGGTCTTGATGCGCACTGACATGTCTGCCGTTTTGCTCCAGGAGGAGGGTCTGCCCAGGCCCCTGCTCCACCTTCTCCTCCCTCCCTCCTCCCCAGTGTTTGCTGTTTTGACTCTTTCAGTTTGCCTCTTCCAAATGGCATCAGGTAGAAGCACTGAGCTTGCCTCCTTTGGCCTCTTCACTCAAGGCCTCTAGGTCTCATTTTTTGGGAAAGGGTACCGGGAATTGACCTCAGGGGTACTTGACCCCTGAGCCATATCCCCAGTATTTTATTTAGAGACAGCGTCTCACTGAGTTGCTTAGCACCTCGCTTTTGCTGAGGCTGGCTTTGAACTCATGATCCTCCTGCCTTAGCCTCCTGAGCCTCTGGGATTACAGGCCTGTGCCACCATGCCCAGCTTTGTGGCTGACAACTCAAGGCTTTTGGCCTTGAATAATGTCCCATGGCACAGTCACCTTCATATTGATAGATGTCTTGATTGCTTCTGGCTTTTGGTGCTTATGAAGAAAGCTGCTGAGCATTTGTGTGCAGGTTTTTGTGTGGACTTACGTTTGTAACACAACTGAGTACATAGCTAGGCATAGGTTGCTGGGTTTATAGGGGAGTATTTTAAGTCAACCAGGAGACTTTCTATTTTATTTAATCAATTAATTTATTTACTTTTGGTACAGGGTATTGCACAATCTAGGCAAGTTCTGTACTGCTGAGCTGTGTCCCACCCCCAGAGACTTTTGTTAAAAAGCTTTTTTTTTTTTCCCTCTCAAAGAAGCTATCCCCATCCAACTCCCATCTCAACTCCCCCCAAAGAGGCTCAGGAAGAATTTCCTGTCTGTCCACAAGCTGAGCTGCTGTGGGTGAGTTAAAATGGAGAGTAAGGAGTGGTTTTAGTGAGTGGAGAAAGTGTCCAAAGCAGACAAGGCTGCAGACTGGGTCTGCAGGGACACAGCGGAGAAGGAGGAGAGAGGCACAGGACAGAACAGTTGATATTCCAAGCAGAAATCTGGTACCTGAGAAGACCATGGAAACATAAGTCCTCCACCATGAACCCTGGGAGCTGCAGAAATCATGAGTGCAGAGAAGTTGAATCACCCAGAATGAGGAATGGGCTTGAGCTGCCCTGTTTGCACTGGTTCTGATGAGGCCCTCTGAAGGCTCCCTGCATACTGCAGCAGAGTGACTTGTCTAACCTCTGACCTCTGTCTTCAAAGTCTGCATGTATCTTCTCCTAGAGCAGGGGATACATGCATGGTGTGGCCAGAACCCACTAACTCCTGCAGCCAGCCTCCATGACAGAGCATGCAGTGCCTTACCTGTCCCTGTCACCCTCCTGCTGTCCCCTCCACTCCTACTTCTCTGCCTCGGCCATTCTCTATTGCAGGCTGCCATCAGCATCATCATGCTCCAAATGTCCTTTTCACCTTTCTCTACCTGGTGGCAATTCCGTTTCTGCAGCATTGGCTTGGTGTCTTTTCTTCTAGCATGCTGTGTGCCCTGGAATCTGAAAGCCCTCTCTGAATATTTTTACTTTAACTGGAAGGTGTGGGTACTGCAATAGATCCTGGGGATGCTGCAGCTGGAGCTGTGAGCTAGCTGCCCTGATTTGGCTGTCTTTCTAAAAGTGAGGACTGAGAGGCACTCCTCCATGACTGCCACCGAGACTCAGAGGAGAGAAGAACCAGGCAGCTTCCTCCCCCACCGGCTCCTCTTCTTTTCACAGATCCAACACTTTGAATTCCAAGGGCTCAGAATCATGCATTTTGAAAGGTGTATGGATGTATATGCACCCTGTCTGAATACTTTGAACGTTTTTGTAGTTGCCACTTCGAACTTTGAAACAGAACACTGAGAACTAGCTGCCTGACATTCAATCTACAAAGCTTTCCTGCCCACCCTGCATAGAAGTCCACCATTCATATATTCCTTTTGTGGTCTTTGTGTGTGGGATCCTCTCCTGGGTGCTCACTCCTAAAAATGGAATTGCGTAAGTTTTGTTAAAAAATTTCAAAGATGAATATTTATGAAAATATGTCAGTGCAAAACATGTATTGTTAGCATGATTTGAACTCAAAATAATGATGCTATTTTAACTATGACATCTTTTAAAGTTCCTAAACAAAGAAGAAAAACATGCAATTTGGGATATCTGTTTTTCCAGCAGAATGTATGTGGGTACATGCCACCAGTGATCATGGGAAGACACAGAGAAGCTGTATTTCTTTTCTTCTGGCATTTTTCACACTTTTGTTTTTTCAGCCTGGTTAACAATAGTTGTGCTCTGTGACACATGGCTATCCTAAGCCATTTTCTCGTGTTTCATTAGTTGTCATGGAAACATCTGGGAGCATCTCGTTGTCAAGATCTGGAGTTAATGGTCACATTGAAATCCATTGCCTTGGAACCTCAAAAAGTATCTTCAAAGCATGGCTCCATCTTTGGTAAATAACCTTGAAGTAATTTTGTTGAAACAGTTATTTATAACACAGAACTCTAGTTAATTATATAAATTCAACAAATTATTAAATTATTCTAGGCAAGCAGATTAACTGATCTCAAATTGCATATTAAAAAGTACTTTTCCAAAGAAAGAGTAATTTTCCAGAAGGGGTTATATGAAGTAATGACAAAAGCAAGCCTGGGTTTTTATTCAAGCTGCTAGTGCACCAGTGTGTCTTCTTTTGATAAGGAAATGGCTTTCTTGATCCCCCCAAGGGATCCTGTGGGGGGCTGTCAAGTCTGCAGCCACAGGGCAGGATGACAGGACCTTCTCCAGAAGTCACAGTTTTTATTCTGGTAGCTTTCAGCTGATTTGTGAGGCCCCACGTCCTGGAGGGTGATCTTTTCTCAAAGTCAACTGATCCTAAAGGTTAACCTACAAAACTGCCTCTAGAGAAACATCCAGACGGTCATTTGATCAAGCAGCTGGACACCAGGAAAGGCTAAGGCAACACCTAACAGTGACCATCACAGAAGATTCCTGCCTGCCCTCAGACACCGCTGTGAGTCTGTGAGAAGAAGGGATGCTGGCTGGCCCACTGTCCCAGGAGGCTACCCGGCGTGGAGCAGCACCAACCTGCAGAGCCCAGCCCGGGCTGGCCTGCAGAGAGCCTGGGAGTGGAAGGCTGGCCCTGCCTTCTTCAAGACTGAGGTTGGACTGCAGCATTCCACAGCAGCAGACCCTTGACACATGGACCTCACGTCCAACTCGGCTGCTGCTTGGTAGCTGACCTCATGTCTTCCCCATAAGTCTGGCACTTCTCCAATCACAGTTGGCTTGTGAGAGTGATGACTGTCTTCTGCCTTCTCCATGATGCTGCCAGTTCTGAGGACAGGAACTGTGTCTATCCTGACAATGACAAGACCTCAATGGGTTTGTGTACAGCACCTTCTATCTGTGTTTCCCAGAAGTGAAATCAATTGGCTGAGATCTTTCAGCTGTCAGCAGAGGAACCAATGGGAAAACTCAGGTCTGCTTTCTGTTTGAAACAAAGACAGACTCTGGAGGAAGAATAATGTTGCTAGGGCTAGCAGAACTTCCTTTCCACATCCGGAGTGAAACAAAGCTTTAGACATGCCAGATAACACACCACAGTTACCATCGCTGAAGAACAAGAGCAGAATATCCCAGGGAGACCCAGGTAGAAGCGGTGGTCCAGGCAGACCACACCCAGGAGAGGGTCTGAACCCACCTGGCACTTGAGAAAGTGCTGCCCAGCAGGAGTGGGCCTGGAGCAGTGTCACGGGCAGAGGGGTCAGCAGAAGGACGAGCAGACCAGGGGCTGGTGGCTTGAAGAGCCAAGCAGAGGCCACGGCTGCTGGGGTGGTTTTTAGTGGGAGGCTAGAGGGACATGACGTTGAATTTTAAGAATCACCAAAACCCAGGAAGAGCTCGAGCGCTGATGTGATCTGGTCCAGTGGAGTTGTGAAAGCAGGATGGCGACTGTGGTGTGAAAGAGGTTGAGGCTGGCTGAACAGAGAGGAGCCATGGTTAGTGAAAGTGTGATGTGGACTGTGAAAAGGCAACCCAACAGCATAAGTTCCCTAGAGACATTTGACACTGAGACTTTAGCTGTTCGAGGAAGCGTATAAAGGTATTTTCTGGTCAACACAGCTGAACTACTAAAGTAGACGTGCACCCATCTTGCAGTACATGGTCAGGGGAAAGGTTCTGGTTTGGTAGGACTCTTAGCCAAAGAGCAGGAGATCACAGAGCCCCAGCAGGTGCAGTTAGAACCGCAGCGATTATAGTGTAAACCTAGCACCTGTGCAAGTGAAGGAAGTGCTATCACGATTGTGCCACAGCAGCAAATGTGACCTGGACTCACCAGAGCAAGCCCCCCTCTATGCCTGCTCTGCTAGGCACAGTGATGGGCAGTGTTGAGCCATCATTGACTGTGGCTGTATCTTCTAGTACAGTTCCCTCGCCTGTACTGTGAGCTTTCCACAGCAGTCCATGCCCTTAGGGGTGTAGAGGCGCAAATCAGCTGACCACACACAGCACTTGCAGTGCCACTCACCCCTAAGAGCCAGCAGCACATTTGCAGCCATCACGGGTCCTGAGTAAGCACCATGCTCAGCCACTTCTGCAGTGGGTCCCGCCGTGCAGTCTCGTCAAGCAGTGGGGGCTCTGGGTGTCATCGTTCTCCTCTGTAAACGATGCTGAGTAAACGAGTTGGTGTGTGCCTTGGTCCCTGAACAGTGCCTGGAAAATATGCGACATTAAATGGATTTTCGTTTTCTTCCTCCCGACCTTTCTCCTCCTCGCTACCTGCCTTTCTTTCTCTTTTACTTCCTATTTTTGTTACCGCTCTACAGCAGAATGGGTAAGCCAAAATAATGTTAGCCCACTGGTAGGCAAAGCACAGGAAGGATACCTTTAATTTAGTTATCCTTCCCTCTGTTTGAAAGTGTTTATCAATTACCACTATTTGCCCCACATGGTGCTGGTGCCCAGGACTCCTGCTGAAGGCAGTATGCATTTGCATTCAGCTTCTTCCCAATGTTGTATTCAAGAATGTGGACTCGGTGTATCCTCACTGATGCTCAGCAAATTTGTGATAGCTTTCAAATTTGACCTGTTGCGATAGTGCTGAGATTGAGCTTCTGGCCCATGTACCTCTTTCCTATGGACATGTACCTACAGGAATGTGTGTGTACGGCCTTGTGGACACTGCTTTTGAAAGTGGTTGTACCTACTACACTTGCTTTCTCAGTGTGTGGTTGATCATGGGCTTTATCACAGCTCCTGGATGATCCTGATGCTCAGCCAAGGTTGAGAACCATCGTTTTAGGAACTTTTCAAAAGCCTGGACTGATTGACCTGGACCCTCCATTCTGCACTGCTTTCTAGGAAATGCCTGAAATCTTCCCCATCACCTCCTGGCCTTTCCTGGCCTTTCCAAGACAGGCAGCCAGTGGCCACTGTTTGAACTTGTCATGTGCACATGACATGCATGCACACACATACATACATGGGCACACAAGAACACCACCAATGTCAGACAGCATCATGAATTTCCTGATCTTAGCATCTCTAGAGATCCCATTTGCATCCATATTTAATGGCACCCACCTTAAACCCTGGGCTTCCTCTCAACTCTGCAAAGACTCAGGTCCACACAGGGCAGATTCCCTAGCAAGCACACGGCCCCTGATGAGACTCTCACAAGGAGCAGCCACATCCCCATGTGGCTGCTCTCTGCTGTCCTGGGGTCTGTCCGCAGGAATAGACTGGCCCTCCTAGCAATCCTGGTAGGCTTCTCTGGGTCATACTGTAGAAGGATACAGACTCAAGACTGGATAAATGGCCACAGATCTCTTGAAAAAGCCTCCTTGCACTCCATCTGCGGCTCAGCACGTGCCAGGAACATCACGTGGAGGACCTCTGAGGCTGGAGACAGCACACAGGAGAAGGAGGTCAGACGCTGCTCAACCACACATAATGGAATTTTTGTCTTAATGGCTGCATTTCTAGGAATTGCGCTCTTGTTTTTCAGCAGCTGGGGGCCAATTCACTTCTCTGAAGTGAATTAGCAGGCGAGGAAGAGCACTCTTCCATCGCAGCAGGAAATGGAAGACTGAGCAGAAGGCACCACTGAGCTGTGCTCTCCTGATAGCAGTCACCTTTCACAGGGGGAAGTGGTGCTTGAGCTGGCTGGAGACATCACAGAACCCGAGGGTGCTGCGCCAGAGCCTAGCGTCTTTGTTTTAGTGCAGAAATGTCTCACATGCTTCCTGTTCCTAGAGCAAATTGTCAGGGCCTCAGTTTAGTGCAGACCGGGGGCCTTTGAGACCCCCCATCTAAACCCAGGTGCTGTTCCATGCCCCGTCTCTGCCCTTCCACACTGTGTCAGCTTGTCAGCTGCTCACTGAAGTCCTCCTGAAGATCCTCTCTCCTCCCTTCTCATGCCTCAGTTTTATTATGCAGTGATTCCCTTTCAAAGCCAGCTCCAGTGCTGCCTGCTCTTGACTTTCCCTAGTAGCAGCAGGCATCTCTCTCTGTGCAGGGCTCCCTGGCACATGGGCTTAGTGCTGGCCTCTTGGGTCAGCCTGTGGTCTACGGGTGACTGTGCCCCTTCACACACTACACAGTGAGCTCCCACCCTCTTAATGAAGCTCTACGTGGCACCTGGGCAATGTCTTGAACTTACATCACCTGACCCCAACAGTGACTTGCCGTGAGCCGGTGACCAGGTGGCACCCTGACCTTATGTGAATAAGCTTTCCCGGGGGCCTGAGGGGCTGGCATGCCTGTTGGAGACAGTTCAATTTCCATAATCAAGGGACACAAAGTGAGGCTGGTCAACTGTGTTTAAATGGATTTAGATTGCATTTGTCTTGATTAATTCCTGGAGGAAATAGGTTCCATTTGTAGGAAATAATTATCTTCTCTGCAGCAGCTGCTACCAGCCAGCAGCTCACACGTGCCAGACTCTCACAAGGAGCATGCAGAGCCTTCTTCTCCAGCCTGCTGTGGTGAAGGAGTGGCACCCAGAGACACTTAGATGAATCCTGCTTTGCTCTAAGAGGTGTCACAGCCATAACCAAACTTTCCACTGCCTCTGGACTCTCAATGACCACAAAAAGCACAGAAGACTCGGTGCTCAAGGGGTGTTCTCCCAGGTTTTGTGCCATTCTCTGCTTCTTCTGCATGCAGAGATGGACATTGCTCACAGTGTTTCCATGGAGTTTCATTAAAAGTCCTGATTTCTATATTTGTTGAAAATCCTTTTACCTATTGGCCTGTGGATTTATACACTAAACATTCCCTTTCTCTTTTGTGTTTTTGAAGTAGAGTCATCATTCTAATTATTTTCCTTTTATGACATCCTCTTGTTTAAGTCTCAAAGCACTTAAAGTTGGTATCCTGAAACCTGGTCCTGAATTGGGCAGATGGAAAGAGGTCTGCCTCGTTGGCATGTCCAAAACCTATTTCTCTGCCCTTCTATCTAAGCTTCTAAGCTGTTCAGAGAAGATGCCTGGTGTAGACCACGTTGCTCACACTTGAGTGTTAGGTCACTTGGAGGGGGGGGGGCTAGCCTTGGGCTTCTGATTCAGCTAGCCCAGTGTGGGGCGTGGAAGTTTCTATTTCTAAGGTGTTCCCAGTGATGCCAACATAGCTGGCCCAAGGGCTTGGCTTTGAGAGCCACTGATTCAGGGAACCTGCTGGAGCAGGGAAATACAACAGCTCAGCTCTTCTTCCTGCCCCTGCCTCCCACCTCAGGGCTCTAAGATCCGTCCTGGATGGCTCTGATCTGCTGGGGCCAGTGGTCTCCTGCACCCCCTCCCACACCATACAACAGACCCTCAGGCTGTGCTGTGTTCTCCTGGCACTGAGCGTCTACACACAGTCTCCACCTGTCTGTAGTCCCTGCCCCCCTAGCTGCAATGCTCCTTCCTATGCAAAAGTTCTGTTTCAAACTTGAGCACTGAACCCATCCAGGTCTTTCCCTATTGCCTCCCTTACTTCTGACACTCTTTACATTTGCACACGTGGTCAGTGAAGTGTCCTCTGGCCTCCCCATGACAGAGCACCGCACCATTTGCCACTGTTTTGTCAGTTAGCCTCCTTCTGCAGAGGCTGAGCTCCTTGGAGGATGGAAAAATGTCTTACTGATGTTTTACAGGGAATGGCCTCTAGGTATTGATATCAGTGAGCAAGAACCTCTGGATTCAAGAACCTCTGAAGCTTGGTGTGTTTTGCCTCTTAAATAAGATGGGGTGTAGGCAAAGGAGTCACTTGACTGTTGAGCTCACACTTTGGGAACAACCCTCACCACATTGGGGGTTGTCAAAAACCTCCCGAGTGGTGCCAGGACTTGAGGCCGGGGCCTCTGCCGCCCCACCTCATCCTAGGCCCCTTTCAAGCACAGAGCTTTATGGGGAGGAATAATGAATGGTCGGCTCGTGCCCGTGTCTTTTGACTGGCTGAAGTGTGGGGGAGAACCACATGGAAATGAGTCTTTTGATTCACAGGCTATCAGACGTGCGCAGGACTTCACCTCGAGGATCCCTCAGGCTTTGCATTTTGTAGGTGGTTGCAGAAAAGGCTGTGACCCGGGTCAGGTTGCTGAGTTCCCAGAGGGTGGCCACACACGGGCAGGAAACTCCGGGGACTCACTGACTGTGAGACAGAACTCTACTTGCTGTTGGCTCAGCATGCTCCGCAGCAGGATGGCTCTGGATGGGGCTGGGGTTTGCTCAGTGTGGGTGTCGTCCAGGCCAGACTGCAGTCCACCCTGCTCCTCTGTCTGCTCTGGGCTGTGCTGGTGGTGCTACAGAGCACAGGCAGAGGCAGGTAACTATGCATGCACCTCTTCCGGGAGGCTCCACTTTGAAAAAAGCTTGTGGAACCCTCTCAGGCACCTGGTTGGCATTGGATCAAAAGTGTCCCACAAAAGGAGAAGGAGTGATGGATCCCAGCCTCACCTACCACTGGGAATTGGGTGGAGGCTGAACAAAGACCATATGGCTTTCAAGTGGGTCCTGTGGTAGTCAAGGAAAGTTCTCCAGAGCTGGTCACCATGTGGCCATGAAGGGGAGCTGGCTGGGGACCTACATGGGCTCTCAGAAGGTCTCTGGGCCTGAGCTCAGCTACCTGTGCAGGTCTGTTCCATAGGAGGAGAGGGTTACAGGGGACCAGGCCAGCAGGACATGTAACTGTCCTCTTCTCTCTTCAGCCTCACAGCTCATGAAGTCTCCTGTATGGGAGACTTTTCTTCAGCTCAAGGAACTGAGCCAAAACCATGGTCACCAGGAACCCAATCTGCAGTGCCAGAGAACCTCTTAGAACCTCATTATCCTCGTCACAGTGTTGGCCCTGTGGAGAGCACACAGCAGGCTAGCAGACTCCCCTCCCGGTGCACAGCTACTGACCTGCTTCTCTCTGCCAGGCAATCCAGGTGCCCTCCCTTCTCCCTCCCTAACCTGCACCTCTGCCTCTGACTCACAGGGTGAGGTGATTAAATTTTGCCTTCTATTCAGCCTCAAGCTCTAGAAGCTTTGGCCCTTACATGGGCAATGAGCTTCAGCAGGCCGGGGGCTAATGTGTGCTGGCGTGAGTCATATTGGTCTTCACACACTCATAATTCCTCCTGTGAAGTAGCACATGCTTAGTTATCTCCGGATAAGAGGAGCAGAGGAAGCATCAATGTCAGTTCACTTCTGCCAAGAGATGGAAGCAATTTGTGACCTAGTTTCATGAGTACCCTGGAGGCTGAGAATGGAGCCCGGCCTTGAGGGGCCAGAATGCAGATCAGAGGAAGACATGCAGGTGAGAGCCCAGTTATAACGTCTGTGCTGGGGTGAAGTTAAGAAGCATCGCAGGTCCTCACTGATCCAGGAGTGAAGTCACAGGAAACTCAGGCCTGACACACCCACCTGACTCAAGTCCCCACACACTGGGCAATTGACTTCCAACTTCTAAATGCCCAGGAGGAGCCAGGTCAGATCCATTTGCTCCTGTTCCCTCCCGTTCCCTCCCAGGTGAAGCAGCTGCTATGGGTAGACAAGAAGCTCTGCTGTGAAAACAGGAAAACAGGAGAAAGGGCAGGCAGCAATGGAGCAAGACAGGAGTGATAATAGGAGCCTTTTAGCTGCATCATTCATAAGAATGAATATCTTAGACGCATTCCACTGTCTTTCCTATTCTGATTTCCCTCCCTTCCCTTTGCTACCATTCATCTAACCCCATGAACTTCTCTTCTACTCCCAGTTTAACTGTAGTTTAGCTTCAACATATCAGTGAACACATTTGATCTTTGGTTTGGGGGACTGGTTTACTTCACTTAGCATGATTATTTCCAGATACATTAATTTACTAGAAAATGTCATAAGGTCACTCTTCTCCATCATGTACTCCACAGAATGGGGTCCTAGTAAGAGTAAGATACAGTCCGTGCTTGTATAATGACATTATAGTGGATTCTACTGTCATACATAACTAAAAAGAACCAATACAAATTTTTAAAAAATTATCAAAATGAAGAAAATTGCAAACACTTAAAAAAATGAATACATTGATCTCGCCACTTCTTTTGTTGATATTTACTGTTTTATGGTCAAAGGCTACTGCTAGCTGTAAGAAATTCTGAGATCAAAATCTGTTCTTATCTTTGCATTTTTCAGGAGACCTACAAGAAAGAAATTCCATAAAAAAGCCACAGCTCCCCACTTTTGAATCCAAAGTTGAATACAATCTTCTCATTTCTGCCTAGGACTGGCTCAAATGCAGCATCTCTCTGACCTCTGGTCCAGCTCTCTCTAATGTGGCATCTGTCTGACCTCTGATCCAGCTATGACCAATGCATCCTCTCTGACTGGGTGGCAGAAGGTGTGTGTGGACCAAGATACACGCACCACTAATTATCTGTTTAGTATGATGGGGAACTTCTTCATCCCATAATACCCACTCTGATAGGAGTGTTAGTTGTGTTGGATCCACACCTTTGAGTTGGGACACTTACCTTCATGTTGACTTGGCCTTAGAATAAAAGATGTATATTTTTATAAAACAAAATATGCATGACTTTAACACAGCAGTGTGACTCCCATGATTTCTGAGTCACATCCACATGCGCAGGGCAAAAGCAAGGTAAAAGAGCCCATGAGTCCACCAGCTGTTTCTAGGAGAAGAGCTGCACTACTTCCTCTCAAAACCAAACTGGCTCAGGGCTGTAGGGCCAATTTGGTTGAGTTGCCTTAGCAATGGAGGAAGGTGTTCCTGGAAGTCCACTGATGATTGCTGTCACCTAAAGGGTAGCAGCTCCCTTCCTCAGTACCTTCCCCATCTGTAGGAAGCTGTGCTGGGGCAGGAAGTCAGAAGTTGGTGTCAGAAGCCATTCATGTGCCACTTGCTTAGAGGATGTTTTGCAGTGGTGAGGGTTGTCCTACTGAGCACTGAGCCAAAGGGCAGTTTCATTGCTGCTTCTGGATTGGGGTTTTTCCTGCACAGATGTTTGGCTGCCCTGAAGAGGATCCAGATGCCAACCTTAGGACCCATATAGGCCAGGCACAACTCACAAACTGCATGTGGTCAGAATATTTATTTTGGCTTCTTAAGCTTGACAAATGTCTGGCAGCCACTGGAAACCCATCGGCATCCTTACCTCAATAATGATGTTTTAGAAGGGTAGTGGTGGAAGAGGGCTCATGACTTCAAGGAAGAAACAACTCCATCAGAACACACACCTGAAGGTGGCAGTGGAGGATTGGCTGCTCTTCTGCTGCCTGCAGCACAGTCCATGCACCAGCAGCTCTGGCACAGTCTGGGCACTTATTAGTAACATAGGAGCTCAGATTCTGCTCCAGACTTGCTGAACCAGAATCTATTCCAAAAAGATTCTCTGCAGGTTATTTGCACATTGAAGTTTGAAGTTTGAGTAGCACTGGTTTGGTTCATCTTTGCAATTCACAGATAAGATGACAAAAGTCAAGAGACAAGTAACTTGTCCAAGGTCTTAACAAAGGTCAGTAATGGAACTGGAACAAGATTTCACTATTTCTCAGAGTAAAACTTTTACCTTTTCCTGTGTAGATTCTCAGAAGCTGTACTGCGGCAGGAAGTCAGAAGTGACATCAATAATGGCTGACTTTGTCCCTAGGCTGCTTACCCTTGCTAGGTATTATCCCTTTTACAGTCCCAAATTTGTACATGGTACTAGTCCTAGACTTCTCCAGTCCGACAGAGTGTGAATCCCATTTGCTATGCTCTACTGTGCAACCCTGTGCAAGTGGTAGGTTGAAGTTCTGCTGAGAACTAAAAGAGGAGGTGAACTTTGCCCTTCCTGTTTCTTCTTTCAAGACCCCTAACAGGGCCAAAGGATATCTTAGCAAATTACTCCAAAGAGTAACACTTCTCCTGTTTCCTAAATGCCAGCAGCAAGTGCTTTTCCTGGTAATTACTTGAGTTGGCATGTGAGACTCAACAGAAGACACAGGAAGGTCTATGCTTTCTGCCTTCTCAGGGACCACAAAGCAAAGCACCCTAGGCTGGCTGCACTGGGCACTGGTCCATGTCTCCTGTGTTGGCCCATGTCAGTGGGTTATTCTGCCTCGCTTGGCACCCACTAATCCACTTCACCCCTAAAGATCAGCCTGTTGAAAGGGCGATGCACCCTGCTTTCAGATGCTAGAGCACAGTAACTTCCAGGGACTTGGAGCCTGGCACCAGCTTGCATCTCGTCACTCTTCACTTCGTTCTCACATAGACCCTGTGCTGACATTGCCAGGCTAGTCACACTGTCCCCTGAACGTGACTCAGTAATCTCCTAATTTGTTATTATTTTCCAGCCACTCACGTTCAACATTTGCTACACAACAATCATCCTAAAACCTGATGGTTTGACACAGACTAGTCTTGTGTTATCTTTCACGATTTCTAAGTTGCTCAATTGTTCCAGGATCTTCTACCTTTCAGGATCTGGGTTTGAAAGTCTGCAGAGATCCTAATTGGTTCCCCTGTATATGTAATCTGATTCCTCTCTCTTGTGGCTTTTAATATCCTCTCCTTATTCTGCATGCTAGGCATTTTCATTATAATGTGGCTTGGTGTGGATCTGTTGTGGCTTTGTATATTTGGCATCCTGCAAGCCTCCTGAATTTGGTTTCCAATTCATTCTTCATGTTTGGAAATTTTTCTGATATTATTTCACTGAAAAGATTGTTCATCCTTTGGTTTGGAACTCTGTTCCCTCATCTATCCTGATAACTTTTAATTTTGGTCTTTGTATGCTATCCCATATTTCTTGAATGTTCTGCTCATGGTTTCTTACCATGTTCACTGTGTGAGCTACATTATTTTTGAATAATATATTTTGTCTTCATTGTCTGAGGTTCTGTCTTTCAAGTGGTCAAATCTGTTGGTGATTCTTTTTATTGAGCTTTTAATTTGGTTTATTGTTTCTTTCATTTCAAGGATTTCTCTTTGTTTTGTTTTGTTTTTTCAGAACCTGCATCTCCTTATTAGTAATCGTTTGCTTCCTGTATTTTCTTATGTAGCTCTTCATCAGAATTATCTTATGATAGCTGTATTTCTTCTCTTATATAATTCTTTAATTCACAGAACATTTTAATTATGTACTTCCTGAACTCCTTCTCTGTAATTTCTACTGTTGTGCTGACTGTGGATTCTAATAGTGTAATCTTGATTTGTTTGGAGCATTTTTTTCCTTTTTTTTTTTTTAAATGTCGTTTGTGCATCTTCCCTTCTAGCACTGTGGATCATGGCATTACCATTTTTATTCTTTAGGCTTATAGTGCCCCTTCAGGGTTCCAATACCTCTCCTTTGAGGGGAAAAATTGTTAAAAGATCCCAATACAACCAGTATATAATCTTAAACCAAATAGTTGCTATTAAGGTGTTTACAGTTTTGTCACAATATACAGAAATGGTGAGTTCATTTATTATCTAAAATATAAACAGTAGGTTTGCAAAAGGGTTTACAATATGGTGGACAAATAACCAGATAGTTAGCAGCCGGGGAAGAGAGAGGAAGTTATTTTGTAAAGCAGAAAATTACTAATAAGGAGATGCAGGTTCTGAAAAAAAATAAACAAAGAGAAATCCTTGAAATGAAAGAAACAATAAACCAAATTAAAACTCAATAGAAAGCATCACTTCTATTTTTTACCACAAGATTGACGGAGACAAGTGAGTGGGAAGACAATAAAGTATATAAAAAAAACACACAAAAATATTAAGAAAAATAAAAATGTAAAAATAGGAGATAAAAGAATACACAACACAACTGCAATATACTATTCAGACATCTTAGTCTTCATTATCCTAAGTCATGCACAGAACTTGGTTCTACAAATGTTGGGGATATGAGGGTGGGAGAATAGAGAGGGAGGAAAAGAAAAACCTTGAAGGAAGAAACAAGATTGTTTTGGTTGGAGTTCATTGTCTTTCCTGCTTCCTGCTCATCCAGTAGGTGGTGTTGTCTGTTGTTTGCTGGTATCTCCACCCTCAGGATGGAGAAGGTTACCAGGGTGGGAGGCTTGGTCTTGCCGGTGGAGCTCCTGGAAGTGTGGTATGGCACCAGCTGGTCCTTGATAAAAGACTGTATCCCAACACTCTCCTTTGGGGCCTGCTTGTATGATGTGGGCCCCTGGTCTTATCTCCTTATATATAGCCTTTAGACCTCACAGTTCCTGGTCTCTAATTTAGTCTCTAAAACTATATATCACTCACCCTCTCCCTTGCTACTTCCTAATCAGGAACCTTTCTCTCCAGAGGTCTTGTGGGTTGTGCTCTGGGGACTGCACACCTGTCTTGGAGAGTTGTTTTGAATTAGAAAGTCACTGTGTAGTGTTAGCGGCTGCTGGGAAGAGGGGGGAATTGGGGGCTATCAAAACCTGCCCAGCTGGTGTTCCAAGCTGGGAGTTGCCCAAACCAAAAATGGGATGAAGGTGTCCCAAGATGGAGGTGGCTGCTTTCAGCGATGAAGTGTCAGGTTGCGTTGTTGGTGGTGGAGGGTGGCATTGGGTGCTATGTTCAAAGATGCAGCTCGAACCCAATGCGGGCTCTTTGGGCGTCAGTGGGGGCTGTGTTGGGCCTGTTTGTGCTCCTCAGATGCCGGCAGGGATGTCTGAAGACCCAAAGAATTTTGTACCACAAGATTGAGGGTCACCAGGCTCTACATTCCACCTGCGCAATATCTGTATGGACATGGGGCTTTGAAGCTGCATGCTGTGTGCTCACAGTGCATCTACCTAGTCAGTTTCAAATCCTACAGAAGCAAGAGCCCTGTCTCTTAGTTATTTCAAGATGCTGGATTTTGGCATAGTCTTCAAGTTATAGATGATGCATAAGATATATAGGCTGCTTTCCTGAGAAGGGTTTCTGGGTGAGCATCATTCCCACGGCATACAGCCATGCCTTCCTTTGTCTCATTCATGCCTGCAAGGTCAGCAGAACAAGTGTTACATGATTTTCCACCAAGAAAACTAAAGGTTGCACAATCTCTCAAGAACTGGGAACTACGAATGGGTCCCAATGAACACATATGGCCACACTGACATATGCTTTCCTTCTTAAATGTACCTGTCTTCAAGCTGGAAATATTGAAACTACCATATCTTTTCTTCTGCATTATTATAAACTTTAGTTATTGAACTATTGGGAGATATTCAGTGTTAAAATTTCAACATGACCTTGAAGACTTCACTAAAGACGTTGGGGGCCGTCTGATGCCACAGCAGTCCTCCAGTAGCATTTGGTCATGCAAAACCTAAGACAGGAGGTACAGAAAAAAGGTGAAACCTGCGGCCTGCTAGTTGGGAGAGAAACCCACTGTATCACCCTTGGCTCTGAAAGGTCACATCAGAAGATTACGATCATACTTGTAACAGGTCATTAGGATCTTAACAATGCAAAAGAAGGTAGCAAAGGATTATTTCCATAAACACTCACTCCATATTTGCTTACCTGGATACTGGTTTCATAACCAAATTTACTAAAAAGGCCAGTTCCCTTTCAGTGATGATAAATTTTGGAGCTCCTCAATTAACAACATCCAGGGCTAGGGGTTCACAAGAGGAGAGCTCCCTTCAGTGATGACAAACTATGGAGCTGCTCCCTGACCTCCTTCCAGGGCTAGGGCTTCAGAAGTGAAGAGGTCCCTTCAGTGATGACAACATGCTATCTATAGGCAGTGTGTCCATCAGGCAGGGATCCTGAGGGTAGAGCAATGCTGGCAATGAGGTCTGGCCTCATCTCCCCCATCTAGCATGCTGCACAGTCACCACACAATCTTCATGGTGAGGGGAGGGAGTGATAACAGGGACTTATACACCTTCAACTTCAACCCCATTTTGCTGAGGTTCAAAGCAAAGGTGTACAGTGACTCATCCTTGGCTGTGACATGAGGGTGGCAGGGCTGGGAACCTGGCTCAAGCCTCATGAGACCCGGTATTTGTTCTGCAAGAATGCAATGCAGTGTGCTCCTCTCTTCCTCATCAGATGTGGAAAGAAGAGTCAGACCAGGGTTCTTGGCACAGCTGGCATTCACACCTCCAAGAGGCTTTGCTCTCTGCTTTTGGCCCAGCTCCTCAAGCCACAGTCAGTTGGTCACTCTGCTGCAGACATTCCTGGTAGAGAGATCCTTACTTCACATGCAGCACACACATTACGGGGCTGTCTTCTTTAGAAAATGTCATCATCCATAAACAAAATTCTGTTGCCACTGTCACACTGTAACACCTGACGGAAGATGCCAGAGTTATGAGTGAATCTCAGGTGAGTCACAGATGTGTGCAAACAGGGGCCTGCACTTTCCCACAGCAGAGGCAGCCTGGTGGGTGCTCAGGCACCTGGGCACTGTCAGTGTTAACCAGGCACTGGCTTCAAATCCCACCACAGTTGCAGTTGTGACCTTGAATGGGTTCCTGAAGCTCTCTGCACTTTAGTTTCTGTATCTGATATGAGGGAATGGTTTTCTTAATTGCCCATTTCTAAGTGAGACCACCCATGCTAGACCCAGTGGGCAAAGTCTGGCATACATTGAGCACTCAAACCAAGAGAGTTCTCTTTGAAATTAAAAAAAAACCACAGGACAGCCTTTCTCTAATAAGGGTGAGAATAAGACCAAGCTTCCACAAAACACTCTGGAAGAGGAGAAAAGATGTCATGATGTTATGGTGTAGATGTGTGGTGTCTCCAAAAGCTCGGGTGTGGGACAATGCAAGGAAGTTTGGAGGTGAAATTCTTGGGTTATAGGCGCCTAACCTGCTTTAGTCCACTGGATTACTGGGTGGGGACTACAGCTGGTAAGATGTGACTGAAGGAGGGGTCCCCGGGGCATGACTTGGGGTTTATATTTCATCCTTGCTGAGCTAAGCAGTCTCTCTCTGCTCCCTGGTGCCATGTCCTCAGCTGCTCTCCCTCACTGAGCTCTTCTGCCATGATGTTCTGCCTCACCTCAGCCCCAGGGCAGTACCCTTAGCTATCTATAGACTGAGACCTCTGAAACTATGAGCCCCAAATAAACTTTTCCTCTTCTAAAATTGTTTTTGTCAAGTCTTTTAGGTACAGTGCCAAAAAAGCTAACTAAAACATATGGTAAGAGTTAGTATACTTTAAAGTGGAAAATGGTGTAGGAAGAACAGACTTATCTTCCAGAGGTTAGTCCCAAAGCTCCATCTTTCAAGCACTTTATCTCCAAAACTTACCTAAAATGTGAAGGATATCTGCATCTGGATTCAGCAGATTACCCATCATTACCCTGGTGACATTCTGGATTCAGTAGTTAACCTGTTATTACTATGGTGACATTAGGGATTAAGTAGTGTTACCCGTTGTTACCATGGTGACATTCTGGATTTATCAGCTCATTCTTCACCATCATAGTGACATTCTGGATTCAGCAACCTGCCCATTGTTTCCATGGTGACAATATGGGCAATTACTTGAACTTGAGTCATGACAGCTAAGAGAAAGGGGAATGAACTTGAAAATCATTAAAATCCATAGAGTTTAAGGCTGAAATTTAGAGCTACTTAAAACTCAAACACAAGTCCTGGTATATTTAGGAATCAGCTTAAATCAGGATATATCCTCAAAAGAATATTTCAAAAAAAAAATTTTAAATAAAATTAAAACCTACCATTTTATCTTTCTTGGACATATACTATTCTGGTGACTCAGAAAAACAATACACCAGAGACTGGAAAAAGAAATACAGGCTGAGTCAATCAACTGCCGCCTGCACTGCTACTGCCATTGCTGCTGCCTCTGATTCTGCTGCTGCCATCCTGAAGTTACCTGGAGGTCTCCTTTCTGGGTGCTGCTGCCACAGAAGACACTGCCCCAGATGCAACTGAAGCTGATTCTGATGCTGACCCCTGGAGATTGTCTGGTGACTCTGCCCCCACAGCTGCAATTGCAGCTGCCACTGCAGCTACCATTGGGGCTGACCCACTATCTGCTGCCAACAACCACCACCACTACCCCTGCTACCACCACCTAGAGGACTGCTCCGGGGAGACTCCAGGCTTGGTGGCACGTGGCTACACCCATTTTGGAACACCAGCCAGGGCCTGGGGCCTGGGTGCCAGCAGGTTTACCACTGCAAGAGCCTCTGTCTGGGGACTCCAGCTGGGCCTGCAGGTCCAGGGTGGGGGTGCCTGCAGGTTTGGAGGAGCCTGGGGTCTTCCTGCTGAGAGTGCTGGTGGCCCTGGTCTTGCTGCTGCATCTCGGGGTTGCCCTTTGCATGAGTGTGTCCCTGGTGGTCTCTCTGCAAGTAGGAGCAGCACTGAGATCTTGGGACTGCAGCGTGACAGAGCCTGAGGTATCTGAAGCCCAGATCAGTGGGACAGAAACTGGGTTTGTGAGGGCTGATCTGGGTCTGGTGATCTGGAGAGATGTCAGAGACAGAAATGAGAAACTGTTGAGCACTGAGGGAGATAGTTCGATTTTCCAGCAAGATTTATTTATTTTTTAATTTGCTAATCTCAATCTCTCTACCATATTTGGAACAGGATGTTTTTATGCATTAGTGTGTGGAGGGCAATGATATATGAATGGTGTTTTGCATTTTTGTTGTATTCGTCTTTATTTTTTTCTATTTGTTCATATTCTTTCTCTCATCTATTTTCTTTCCAACTTTTCTCCAACCAACAGCCAATCTCTGTTGGCTCCTCTTCCACTCTTCTTGTGAATTTTTACTTCTAATTCCCCTCTTCCTCTCTCACAAATATCACATACTACACTACCTCTGTTCTTTCATCCACCATTTAAAATTGTAAACCATTTTAACAGATTTTCTGTTTGAACGATAGGTAGTTATTGAACTCGTCATTTTGGTTTAATATGAGAAAGCAGTAGACACCTTAGTAGATGCCTAATAAGGTTTAAGGCTATATATTGTGTGTACTGAGTGCTGTTGATATTGGTCTCACCATGAAAGGTAAAGCACTGGTAACCTTCAGGGTCTACAGGATAGAATCTACCCTGCCTTAGATCCATACTTCTAGATGGGAAAATACACTAATAACATGAAAAAACAAGGGAATAAAGCACCCCGAGCAAACCAAGATGCTTCAACAACAGAAGCCACTGATAACACAGTAGAGGAAATGTCCAAAAAGGCATTCAGATTGTATATAGTTAAATTGATATGTGAAGTAAAGGATAGTAGAAGGAGTGAAATCAAAGAAAAATACACAAAATGAAAGACCACTTCAATAAAGAGTTAGAGAACATGAAAAAAGGCAGAAATCCTAAAAATGAAGGAAACAGTAAGCCAAATTATAAATTCAACATAAAACATCACCAACAGACTAGACCACTTGGAAGATAGAACCTCAGACAATGAAGACAAAATATATAATCTTGAAAGTAGAGTTGACTATGCAAAGAAGATGGTCAGAAACCATGAACAGAACATCCAAAAAATTATGGGATAACATGAAAAAAAATTAAAGAGTTATCAAAATAGATGAAGGAGCAGAGATACAAACAAAAGGAATGCACAATCTGTTCCATAATATAATAGCAGAAAATTTCCCAAACCTAAAGAATGGAATGGGGGCCGAGGTTGTGGTTCAGCAGTAGAGCACTTGCCTAGCACATGTGAGGTGCAAAATAAAGATATTGTGTCCAATCACAACTAAAAACAAACTTAAAAAGAATGGAATGGAAGATCAAATACAAGAAAGAGGCTTACAGGACCCCAAATGTACAAAATTACAGCAGACCCACACCAAGGCACATTATAATGAGAATGACTAACACAGAGAATAAAGATAAAATTTTAAAGGCTGTGAGAGAGAAAAAAATCAAATTACTTATGGGGGAAACCAATTCAGATCTCAATTGATTTCTCAACCCAGACCCTTGAAGTTAGAAGGTTCTGAAATAATATATATCAAGCTCTGAAAGAAAATGGTTGCCAACCAAGATTTTATATCCAGCAAAATAAAAATTAAGTTTAAGATTTTCTATGATAAACAGTTAAAATTAAAAGAATTCATAATTAGAAAGCTTACACAACAGAGCATTCTCAACAAAATATTCCATGAAGTGAAAAAAAATAGTGAAAACCAGCAAAAGGAGGATCTATACTAAAGGGACATTCAACCAAATGAGAAACTAAGACAAATCAAAAACCACAAATAAATAAAAAACAGGGAATACAAATCATAACTCAATGATAGACTTAAATTGTAATGGCCCAACTCATCAGCCAAAAGACATAGACTGGCAGGTCTGATTAAAAAGCAAGACCTAACAATATGCTGTCTTCAAGAGACTCACCTCATGGGCAAAGACGTCCACAGGCAGAAGGTGAAAGGATGGGGAATGACTTATCACTCATACGGACGGAGTAACAAGCAGGGGTTTCCATTCTCAGATTAAGTAGACTTCAAACCAAAGTTGATCAGAAGAAACAAAGAAGAACATTTCATACTTCTCAAGGGAATCATATAAGCAGGACCTAACAATGATAAATACTATGTCCCAAACAATGGAGCATCTATGTACATCAAACAAACTCTTCTAAATTTCAAGAGTCAAATAGACCACAATACAATAATACTGGGTGACTTTAACACACCTCTCTCACTACACCTCTCTCACTCTTCCAAACAAAAACTAAATAAGGAAACTATATTATTACATAATAATTTAGACTTAACAATAATAATTTAGACTTAACAGACATATATAGAATATTTCATTCATCATTGAGCAAATATACTTTCTTCTGAGCCGCACATGGCCCATTCTCTAAAATAGACCATACCTTATACCACAAAGCAACTCTTAGTAAGTACAAAAAAACAGAGATAATGCTATCAGATTACAATGGAATGAAATTAAAAATCAACAATAAAATAAAAAATGCAATCTATTGTAACAAATGGAGATTAAATAATACACTATTGGATGCTGAATGGATAGTAGAAGAAATCAGGGATGAAATTTAAAATTTCTTAGAGATAAATGAGAATACTGATACAACATATCAAAATCCCTGGGACACTATTAAGGCAGCACTAAGAGAAAAATTTGTTGCAGTGAGTGCCTTCATTGAAAGAATAAACAGTCAATAAATAAATGACCTAACATTACATCTCAAAGCCCTAGAAAAAGAAGGACAAAGCAACAGAAAAAGCAGTAGAAGACAGGAAATGATTAAAATCAGAGATGAAGTCAATGAAATCAAAACAAAAGAAGAATTTAAAAAATTGACAAAACAATAGTTGGTACTTTGAAAAAAATAAATAAAATAGATAAACCCCTGGCCATGCTAATGAAGAGAAAAAGAGAAAACTCAAATTACTAAAGTTCAAGATGAAGAAGGAAAAATCACAACAGACATGTCTGAAATGCAGAAGATAATTAGAAACTATTTTGAAAATTTATACTCCAATAAAATAAAAAATATTGAAGACATTGACAAATTTCTAGACATATGACCTACCTAACTGAATGAGGAGGTAATACATGATTTAAACAGATCAATTTCAAGTAATGAAATAGAAAACACCATGAAAAGCTACCAACCAAGAAAAGCCCAGGACCAGATAGATTCTCAGCCAAGTTCTACAAGATTTTCAAAGAATTGACACCAATACTTCTCAAAGTGTTCCATGAAATAGAAAGGAAGAAACCCTTCCAAACGCATTCTATGAGGCTAATACCAACCTTATACCAAACCCAGACAAAGAAAACAAAACTTCACACCAATATCCCTGATGAACATAGATGCAAAATTTCTCAATAAAATTCTGGAAAATTGCATACAAAAATATATTTCAAAAATAGTGCACCACAATTAAGTGGGGTTTCATCCCAGAGATGCAGGGTTGGTTCAACATATGGAAATCAATAAATGTAATTCATCATATTAATAGGCTTAAAAACAAGAATCATCTGATCATCTCAATAGATGCAGAAAAAGCATTTGACAACATACAGCACACCTCCATGTTCAAAACACTAGAAAAACTAGGGATAGTAGGAACATACCTCAAAATTGTAAAAGCTATATATGCTAAACTCAAGGCTAGCATCATTCTAAATGGAGAAAAATGAAAAGCATTTCTGATAAAAACTGGAACAAAACAAGGATGTTCTCTTTCACCACTTCTATTCAACATCATCCTTGAAACTCTAGCCAGAGCAATTGGACAAAATAAATAAATTAAAGGGATACAAATAGGTAAAGAAGAACTCAAACTATCACTATTTGCTGATGACATGATTCTGTATGAAAAAGATCTAAAAGATTCCACTTCTAGAACTAATAAATGAATTCAGCAAAGTAGCAGGATATAAAATCAACACCCATAAATTAAACACACTCCTATATATCAGCAATCCACCGAAAGAGATATTAGGGAAAGTACCCCATTCACAATAACCTAAAAAAAAAAAAACCCTGGGAACCAGTCTAACAAAAGAGGTGAAAGACCTCTACAATGAAAGCTACAGAACACTAAAGAAAGAATTTAAAGAAAACCTCAGAAGATGGAAAGATCTCCCAGCTCCTGGATAGGCAGAATTAATATTGGCAAAATGGCCATACTACCAAAAGTATTATACAGATTTAATGCAATTCCTATTTAAATCCCAATGACATTCTTCATAGAAATAGTAAAAGTAATCATTAAATTTATTTGGAAGAAAAAGAGACCCAGAATAGCTAAATCAATCCTTAGCAAGAAAAGTGAAGCAGGAGGCATCACAATACTAAGAGCTATAGTAACAAAAATGGCAGGGTATTGGCACCAAAATAGACTTGTAGACCATCTGTACAGAATAGAGGACACAGAGACACACCCACATAAATATAGTTATGTCACTAGACAAAAGTGCCAAAAACATTCACTGGAGAAAAGATGGCCTATTCAATAAATGGTGCTGGTAAAACTGGAAATCCATATGTAGCAAAATGAAATTAAACCTCTTTCACCCTGCACAAAAACCAACCCAAAGTGGATTGAAGACTTAGGCACTACAACAGAGACCCTCTACCTAACAGAAAAAAAATAGGCCCAAATCTTCACCATGTCACCGTAGGATCTGACTTCCTTAACAAGACTCCTAAAGCACAAACAGTAAAACCAGAACCAATAAATGGGATGGATTCAAACTAAGAAGCTTCTTCTCAGCAAAGAAAATAATCAATAATATGAAGAGAGAGCCTACAGATTGGGAGAAAATCTTTAACATATCCACCTCCAGTAAAGCATATAAAAAACTCAAACAACTTAACATCAAAAAAACAAATAACCCAATCAATAAATGGACTAAGGAACTGAACAGACACAGAAAAAGAAATACAATCCATCAACAAATATATGAAAAAATGTTCAACATCTCTAGCAATTAGAAAAATTCCAATCAAAACTACTATAAGATTTCATCTCTCTCCTGTCAGAATGGCAATGATCAAGAATACAGGCAACAATAAATGTTGGTGAGGATGTGGGGAAAAAGGTTCATTCATACATTGCTGTTGGGACTGCAAATTGGTGCAACGACTATGGAAAGCAGTGTGAAGATTCCTCAGAAAACTCGGAATGAAATCACCATTTGACCCAGCTATCCCACTCTTCGGTTTATACCCAAAGGACTTAAAATCATCATACTACAGTAATGCAACCACATCAATGTTTATAGCAGCTCAATTCACAATAAACCATGAAACCAATCTAAGTATCCCTCAATAGATGAATAGATAAAGAAAATGTTGTATATATACTCAATGGAATATTACTCAGCTTTAAAGAAAAGTGAAATTATGGCATTCACCAGTAAATGGATGTAGTTGGAGAATATCATGCTAAGCAAAATAAGCCAATTTCACAAAACCAAAGGCCGAATGTTTTCTCTAATATGTGGATGCTAACTCCCAATAAGGTGGGGGGCACTAGAGAAGAATAGCATTACCTTAGACTAGGTAGAAAGAAGTGATGGGAGGGAAGGGGAGAGATTGTGGGGATAGGAAATGCAAATAAAAACTAATGGAAGATTTCATCTCACTCCTGTCAGAATGGCAATGATAGACCCATCCCACCTGGGTCTCAGTCTCCTCTCCCCTCCATAGGAAAGATAGTAGAATGAAACAGACATTATTACTTTATGTATATGACCACATGACCAATATGATTCTGTAACATGTATACTCAGAAAAACGAGAAATTATATCCCATGTATGTATGATATATCAAAGTGCATAAACGTATTCTACTGTCATGTATAATTAATTAAAACAAATAAAAATTAATAGAAGACTGAATTCCATGCAGTCAGTGGGTAAAACTGACTTGTAATGAGCCTCAAACATATTTTTTATTAAAACAAGGCAAATGTACCCATTTTAAAGTTGAAAATATTGATCCAGTATACTTTTATTTCTGCAATATTACAGATTTCAAAATTGTTGAATGGTAAAGTTGGAAGAAATTCTCAAAGGACCTGAAGGGCAATGTGGTGTGACTGTGGTTGCGGCGTCCATGAGGACCCAGGTGAGGCTGCTCCTGTGCGTGCCACTGCCCTTCCCTGGCTGTCCACTACGCTGGGAAGACTGCCCTTGTTGGGAATCTGGTGATTCATCATGTTAAACTTCAACAAGACTTTTCTGTCTGGTGAGGAGGTGGAAGAGATTACTGAATCGTTTTCCAGCTGCCCTGCTTCCCAGGAGGAACAGAGAGTGATGCGTGGGAGTTGACAGCCTCTGGAAGTTTCCCAAGATGCTCGTGATCCGAGGAGACCACAGTCCTGGTAATCTTCCACTCCACGGTCTATTTACATTCTGCAGTCATTTTTATCCATCTTGTAACTTCCGCTGGGAGGGCCATCCATTTTCCCTCATTAAAGTCTCTCCAAACTTTTCAAACGTCTCGTCAGGGAGGCTGGCCAAGACACCCTGCTATTCAAAAGAGGTTGCTGGGCCCACCCGACTCCCGGCTTCTCTGAGGCTCAGCCCCAGCGAGGGGCCCTCAGGGAGGAGAGGCCAAGAGGAGCAGAGATCCTCGGGCCCATCCTTGAGGCTTCTCACTTAGTTCTGCAAAACTTAGTTTGGTTTGCAGATCTAAAAGCATCCTCTCTGGAAGCCACTGTTCTGAGATTCTGTGTGGGTGGCAAACAAGCAGAGAAGGGCCCGGCTCCACTCCTCCTCTCCCCATGGCCGCCGGTCCTGTGGCTTTACTTCTCACACCTGCACCTAGAAGGGTCCCACCATCCTTGCTGTCCCCCCGCCTGTCCTGTACTCCCTGTGGCTCTGCTTCTGATCCGCCATCTCACTGCACAGAGTGTGTCCTCATCCCACCTGGGTCTCAGTCTTCTTTCCCCCATCCCTACAATGTCCCTCATGACCTAGATGGAACCCAAACTCCATCACTTTGGGACGTGCCCTCCTCTCAACCTGCCCTTCTCACCTGCTTTTCCTTCTACTTGGTTCACTACATGCCCTTGTGCCTCTCCTTCCTCCAGCAACATGCTTCCTTCCTCCGTTGCCTGCTGAGTGCTCCTATCCCCACACCAGGAAGGAGCGTCAGCTGCCCCGGTCCTGCCAGCCCAGTGTGAGATGTCCAGTGCATCCACAGCCTGCCCTGTACTCCACCCCACTGGGTCCCAGCAGCTGAGTGAGCTGCAGGCAGCCACCCAGTCCTTGTGTCTTGGCACCTGGGACTCAGCCCTGTCCCTGTCCCTGACCTGCTGCCCTGCTTCTTGCTCCTGGAGGAAGATGCTGTGCTGATGAGCTCAAGTGCCCCACTCCTGCCTGTCCCTGGACTTCCGGGATGCCTGGGCTCTGCTGTCCACCCAGGGCACTGCACACAGAGTCCCACCTGCCTCAGGGTTTCAGCCGAAGGTATTTGATGTGAATAAATGGCTTCTATCCATTATGCCAGTTCAATTAACTTTTATTTGTCATGTTCTAAAATTCTGACTTTTCATTTTATCCTACAGTTTCATGTTTTACTTATTCATTTATGTTTTATATGTTTTATTATATCATCCTTGCTGAGTATTTTATTAAACATCTTACTTAAATCCCATATAACCCTAATCAGAATATTAATCTTCGAGTTTGTCATATGAGGAAATTGATGCCCAGAGAGGTACAGGACTTGCTCAAGGCCAGGGAGGTCCTGTGAGTCACAGTGGTCTCATCAGACTGCCCCGAGGGACACCCACAGTGCAGCCTCCGCAAGGACACTGAGCTCCGCTCTGCTTGGTGCTGGAGCTCATGGAACTGGGATGTGCCTCAGCCCTTGAGGAACCTCAAGGACAAGCATCTTTTCAAAACAAAATAATGTTAATTTCTCAAAAGGACAGAAGAGGATCTGTAGAAAATAGCATGACTGATTCATCTACCTCCATGCACTCAGAGAGAATCAGGGGGCAGTGGTGTGGCGTGTGCAAGCAGGGACCAGCCAGGTGTCCCGGATCTGATTCATTCTCTTTATCACATGAGCCCAGCAATGCCAGGTCCTCGCTGCCTGGAGGACAGGGCTACCCGTCCAGAATAGCCCTGCATCCCTGTCGGCTGCCGAGCGAGTGAGAGGTGCACTCTGGGCTCACAGGCAGGCACTTGGGGGTCCCGACAAGCCTCTGCCATGGGCAGGCATCCCCATCACCAGCAAAGGGAGAAGAGGAGCTGCTGACAGTGAAGTGATTCATTCAGAGCATTCAGTGAGAAAGGGGCAGAGTCCCGACTCAGAGCCAAGCCCACTGCCTTGCCCAGGGCTTGCCCTGTTACTTTTCTGGCACCAAGAGCTCAACAATGCAGCTCCAGATAGAGGAGGGAAAACAGAAGTTCTGCTTCTATAGATAATCAGGTGCCAACTTTGTAGAAAGTGTGACTGAGCCTGGCCTTCCATGACCTCGAGGGAAAGGTCTCATTACTCATCAGCCTCCTGAGGCTTTTGTCCTGTGACATGTGCCCCTGCCTCTCATTATCCCCTGGGTCTCAGGACCACAGGGAGCCATGGGTGACTGAGGCACAGGGCAGCTGTGTTGATTCAAAAGTTCACAGACATGGTCTAAATTCAGACACTCTGGAGTCTGACGCGCTTCCGGCCTGTGGTTCTTGTTAATGAGCAGGTTGGCTTAAAGGTCATGCGGACAGTCAGCCTCATCCACTGGGTACAAGAAGAGCTGGGGCACTGGAGTGACCGAGCTCTGGCTCCCGACTGGAAACTGCACCTCCACAACGGACAGAAGCTGCGTGTGTTTCAATGGCAGCGCCTCCTTTCTGGGCACCATCAGAAACAGAGGAAACTGTTTTGTCACTTGCAGAAAGGGTGAGTGTGTCTCCTCTCACACCACAATACCCCTTCCCTTCACATTAGTCACTTCTCATCTGTCTCTCGTCCTCATGATACTGGAAAAGGTTCTCCGTAGACAGCAGTGACCTTCTTCTACACCAGGGACCAGAATGGTAGTGCTGGGTCTTCTCTACCACTGGGGAGGGCTCCTCCATGAGAAGGAGGAGAAGACTCCCCAGGAGGGAGTGAGGAGGAGGAAAGCGTCCCCAGGACAACACCCCACCAGCCTATTGAGACAGACGTGCGGGGAGCACAAAGCCAGCCCAGGAGCAGGGGCCTCTTGACATATAGGGTTAATTCCTGGGTGTGTGCAGGAACTGTCCAGCCAGCAAGAAAGCACAAAGGAATCAGCCATGGTCTCTGTCTCTGCAGACGACATGGCAATGGAAATGCAGACCCACACCTAAAGATGGTCATAGCTTGAGAGCAGAGAAACAAGAACGATCAACTCCATGCAGGAGTCGAAGTTTCTGTGGATAGCAGGTCACCTGAACTGGCACACAATGGCTAACAAAACTGGTCCAGCACAGAATAGCTCAGGGAGAGGACAGCCCAAGAGAGGAAAGCATGAGAAAGACAAAGGTCTGCAGAAGTGCTTCGGCCAGCAGTGCTTCAAGCAGTGGCACAGTCAGACTTGCATTGAGAAAGGGGATTCTGACAGTGTGTGGGCAGGAGGCCATGTCTGAGCCACAGACCCATGTAGAAGATGCATAAGAGGACAAAGACCTTGGGGATGAGAGCAGGGTCCCTGCCTCATGCAGACATGGCACACCAAGGGAGACAGATCAAATCCTATCCTCAAAACAAACCCAGTGCATGAGCTTGAAGACAACAAAGCACAGCCCTCTGATTCTGTTATCAGCCATTTCCAATCCCTAGAGAGGTTGGCAGAGAAACTGTCTAAGGATGCCATTTGAGAAATGTGCTCAGAAGAAATGGAAATAAAAACAAATGAACAGAGGGGTCACCCAGAGCACAGGAGGTTCCCCAAGGACCAGCATCCTGCAAGGCACAGGAAGGGTGCCTGGGGCAGCAGATGAGGGCCAGGATTGCAGAGAGATGTTCTCCTAAGACCAGCCAACCTGCAGGGAACAGGCAGGGTGCCTGGGCAGCAGATGAGGGCCAGGATTGCAGAGAGATGTTCCCCTAAGACCAGCCAACCTGCAGGGAACAGGCAGGGTGCCTGGGCAGCAGATGAGGGCCAGGATTGCAGAGATGTTCCCCAAGGACCAGCATCCTGCAGGGCACAGGCAGGGTGCCTGGGCAGCAGATGAGGGCCAGGATTGCAGAGAGATGTTCCCCAAGGACCAGCCAACCTGCAGGGTGCAGGCAGGGTGCCTGGGCAGCAGATGAGGGCCAGGATTGCAGAGAGATGTTCCCCAAGGACCAGCCAACCTGCAGGGCGCAGGCAGGGTGCCTGGGGGCAGCAGATGAGGGCCAGGATTGCAGAGAGATGTTCCCCAAGGACCAGCATCCTGCAGGGAATAGGCAAGGTGCCTGGGGCAGCAGATGAGGGCCAGGATTGCAGAGAGATGTTCCCCAAGGACCAGCCAACCTGCAGGGCACAGGAAGAGTGCCTGGGCAACAGATGAGGGCCAGGATTGCAGAGAGATGTTCCCCAAGGACCAGCCAACCTGCAGGGCACAGGAAGAGTGCCTGGGCAGCAGATGAGGGCCAGGATTGCAGAGAGATGTTCTCCTAAGACCAGCCAACCTGCAGGGCACAGGAAGGGTGCCTGGGCAGCAGATGAGGGCCAGGATTGCAGAGAGATGTTCCCCAAGGATCAGCCAACCTGCAGGGCACAGGCAGGGTGCCTGGGCAGCAGATGAGGGCCAGGATTGCAGAGAGATGTTCCCCAAGGACCAGCCAACCTGCAGGGCGCAGGCAGGGTGCCTGGGCAGCAGATGAGGGCCAGGATTGCAGAGAGATGTTCCCCAAGGACCAGCCAACCTGCAGGGCGCAGGCAGGGTGCCTGGGCAGCAGATGAGGGCCAGGATTGCAGAGAGATGTTCCCCAAGGACCAGCATCCTGCAGGGAATAGGCAAGGTGCCTGGGGCAGCAGATGAGGGCCAGGATTGCAGAGAGATGTTCCCCAAGGACCAGCCAACCTGCAGGGCACAGGAAGAGTGCCTGGGCAACAGATGAGGGCCAGGATTGCAGAGAGATGTTCCCCAAGGACCAGCCAACCTGCAGGGCACAGGAAGAGTGCCTGGGCAGCAGATGAGGGCCAGGATTGCAGAGAGATGTTCTCCTAAGACCAGCCAACCTGCAGGGCACAGGAAGGGTGCCTGGGCAGCAGATGAGGGCCAGGATTGCAGAGAGATGTTCCCCAAGGATCAGCCAACCTGCAGGGCACAGGCAGGGTGCCTGGGCAGCAGATGAGGGCCAGGATTGCAGAGAGATGTTCCCCAAGGACCAGCCAACCTGCAGGGCGCAGGCAGGGTGCCTGGGCAGCAGATGAGGGCCAGGATTGCAGAGAGATGTTCCCCAAGGATCAGCCAACCTGCAGGGCACAGGCAGGGTGCCTGGGCAGCAGATGAGGGCCAGGATTGCAGAGAGATGTTCCCCAAGGATCAGCCAACCTGCAGGGCACAGGCAGGGTGCCTGGGCAGCAGATGAGGGCCAGGATTGCAGAGAGATGTTCCCCAAGGACCAGCCAACCTGCAGGGCGCAGGCAGGGTGCCTGGGCAGCAGATGAGGGCCAGGATTGCAGAGAGATGTTCCCCAAGGATCAGCATTCTGCAGGGCACAGGAAGGGTGCCTGGGGGCAGCAGATGAGGGCCAGGATTGCAGAGAGATGTTCCCCAAGGACCAGCCAACCTGCAGGGCACAGGCAGGGTGCCTGGGCAGCAGATGAGGGCCAGGATTGCAGAGAGATGTTCCCCAAGGACCAGCCAACCTGCAGGGCACAGGCAGGGTGCCTGGGCAGCAGATGAGGGCCAGGATTGCAGAGAGATGTTCCCCAAGGACTAGCCAACCTGCAGGGCGCAGGCAGGGTGCCTGGGCAGCAGATGAGGGCCAGGATTGCAGAGAGATGTTCCCCTAAGACCAGCATCCTGCAGGGCACAGGCTGGAGGAGGCACCTTGGGAAGAATATGTGGGCTTAATAATGTATAACGGTGTCAAATTGAACCCCAATATTATGTACATCCATAGTGAGCCAGCCCTCCTGAGGGCCAGTTGATGGAGAGGAAAGAGCACTGACCCTAGGTTAAGAACAGCTGGAGGACACAGAAGAGAGCGCTGAGGCTGGCCTGTTGTGCTTCAGCCAGGAGGCAGACGTCCCAACACAGTAAGATCCGTGAGGAGTAAGAATGACACCAAGAGTTCCCCTGGGAGCAGATTCACCAATGCACTGCCCTCAAGTCCAAGTCCCCACAGGACTGGTCACCAGAGCTTCTTGCTAAACAAATACTAAGAATTTCCAGATGGCACAGCAGAGCATTAACTGTGGGGAGCTGCCACATGGGAGCTGAGCACCCCCTAGCTTTGAGCGATGGCTGCTGCTGCTCACGGAAGTAGGTGGATCCCCATCTCCACACGGCAGGGGAGTTACAGCTCTGGGAGTGGGCATCACCCAATGAGACTGGGCTACTTTCCCCTGAAACCCAATCTCTTTCCTCATTTGGGTGGAACTTTCTCAAATACCTTCTCCTCAATAAATAGGGCTTCAGATGTGTTCTCTCTCACTTTGGCTGCCTCTCTTGCTTCCGTTTGGGAGCTGGGGATAAGGAACCATCACTGAACCCCAAGAAAAAGGTATTTTCTCTGTCTGTGTGATTATTTCATGCCAACCCAATTCATCTGAAGTGACCCTGACTGATTTAGTCGCATGTCATGACAATTAACCCTTGCTTGGGTCCTCTGAGACTACAGTCCCATCAAGGGGTCCTGTTTCCTCATGAGACATTGCTTTGTAGGCAGGACTTTGGTGAGCAGGTTGTGGCTGGAGGAAAGACCATCCACCAAGTCTCTGGCCCAACACTGGACTCTGCTTCTGGGTATCTGTGCCACCCAGGACCTCAGCAGGATAAGGCAGCGTCCTCAGTGGGTGGTGAAGACATGGTGATAAGCCCAGGAGTAATGGCACATACCTGTAATCCTAGACACTGGGGAGGTTGAGGCAGGAGGACCACAAGTTCAAGGACAGCCTGAGCAACTTAGGGAGGCCCTAAGTTTAGCAAGACCCTGTCTTAAAATAAAAAAATAAATTAATAAAGTGCAGATATTAAAAACTTTTTTAAAAGGCAATGCCCTAGAGGTAGACAGCAAGAGTGCCCTTCCCCTGGGAGGACGAGAGTGAGGGGCCTCTCAGGGGAACTGAGATGCACAGCAGCAGAGATTCCTGGTACCAGGTGATTTCAGAGGAGAACAATTAGGCAGTTCCAGGGCTGAGATCACTCTGCACCCCATAAACACTGTCATCTCCACTATGTTGGTGACAGTCTGTGCTGAAAAGCCAAGGCAATTACTTCTGTGCTCTCGGGCTTTTGAGCGCCCACTTAAATCCACTGAAAGGGTTGGAACAAGAGCTAAATAGGCCCTTGCCAGCACGAGGGTGCCTGGGGTTGCTGGTCGCACATGTGAGGCCCTCCATTCCAGCCCCAGGCCAGGCAAACAGAGTGGCAATGGGACACTCAAAAGCAGCAACTGCCCAAGAAGTGTAGACAGGGATGTTTGAAATCTACATCCCTTGAAACGAGGCTCAGCTCATGGCATTCTGGTTATGATTCACCTTAGCTTCTACTCAGCTAGGAAACAACAATGACAGTCTTTGCTCTCATTGTTTCCCTACTGACTGCACTCATTCTGCTGCCCTTCACCTCTGGCCACGTGTGGGATGTTCTTATGACAAAAGTCTGAGAACACTCTACACCATGATGCCACTTCAAGTGCCGCGGCCTCAGGGAAGCCAAATCACAGAACAGCAGCCTCCAGGGCTGGTAGACTGCAGCTCGCTCTCCCAGGCACATTTCAACGCAGCAGAGACAGGCGAGGTCTTCTGGAGCTGGGGTGAGAGGACCCTCGGGATGTCTGGTCCCTCCAGCGCATTGGGTTTGCCCGAGTCCATTTCCACTCATTTCTGTCCAGTTCACACCCCAGGAGTGCCAACCACATGCAGGGCACTGTGGGTTGGCATTAGAAGCTGGGTGGGAAGTGCAACAGTAGAAGTCTGGACTCTGACATCAAAGCCTCTCAGGCCCTGACCAGGCACACAGGAGCAGGAAGAAAGTGACCGCACCACACCCATTTCCATTTCCAGGTCTGCAAAATGGGACTCGTACACTTGAGTCCCAGTAAGAATTCAAGGAAATAGTGGGTGCAAAAAGCCAGCACAGGGGCTGGAGTTGCAGCTCAGTGGTGGAATGCTTGCCTAGCATACACGAAGCACTGAGTTTGAGCCTTAGCACCACATAAAAATAAATAAATAAAAAGTCAGCACAATAATATGACTACTTTGTCTGCCTCACTTTCCCCTTTCAGGCCTCCAGTTTGCTCCTTCTCTACATCCCACAGGTCTCTGCAGTGCACAGTATAACATGCATGAAACAGCCTCATAATTTCCCCTCTCTGTCTGCTGCAGTCCTGTGAGGCTTCAGAAGGAGGAGACATGCTTTCTGTGGCTGCTGAGAATGGCAAGGTGCAGGAAACATCCATGAGCCCTAAAGTGCTGTGGCAGCCAGTGTCCTGGGTTGTCCCACCAGGCACACAGTCTGATAACTTCACTGAACACTGTAGCAGTTGTTAACGTCTACAGTCTGCAGGTTTAGGAGATGAACCTTGATCATCTGTGTGGATCTCATCCAATCAGCTGAAAGGACTAAGAAAAAATAAGCTACCTGGAAATAGAAAAAATTCTGCCTGTGGACTGTAGTGTGAGCTCCTACCTAAGAGCAGTGGGACTGCCCTGCAGATGCAAGGTCTGGAGTCCCACAGTCTGCAAGGCAATTCCTTAAAATAAGTCTGTTTAGATAGAGATGATATGTAGATTTAGATGACATACATATAATAAAGATACAGACTTAGATATAGATAGAAATGCACATTTAGATGTTGTAAATATAGATGTCGATATATATACAGACTAAGAAACATATGGAAATAGAGATACATAAAGAGACATAGATACACATACAGATATAGAGATGATATGGAGATAAAGATATAGACGTAGATATTGACACAGATATAGATACAGACACAAATACATATACAGATATAGAGATGGATATGGATATACACAAAGATTCAGATGGAGGCACAGATACAGATATAGAGAGAAATCCTATTGGTATTATTTCCTGGTTAGAATTCCAGAGATACCAATTTTCCCTAACAAGTGTCACAGAAATGTTTGTTGTTATCTCTTTCCTCAGCCTACTCAGGTTGCTATAAGAAGTATACTAGATGAGGAAGCTGTTAAATAGCAGAAATGTGAGCCCCAAGTGCTGATGCTGGAGGTCGGGATGGGCCCCAGCACGATTGCTTCCCTGGCTGCCTGCTCACTGTGGTGGAGGGGCCAGGCCTCCATGACCCACTTTGCAGGGCTCTAACTTCATGGTGAGGGCCACCTCAAGACCTGACAGCCTCTGAAGGCTTCACACGGACACCACCACCTTGAGGGGCAGGATTTCAGCTCAGGAACTGGGTGGACACACACATTCAGACCCCAGCAGTGAGCACCTGCTGACCTCCACACCCTGACCTGAGTGTGGCCTTCTGCTTCTCAGTATTGCTCATCAATCTTCAGAAGGCATTAATGGCACCTTTGACTCTCAATTCTGTCATAAATGCCTGTAAACATTTGGAGTATTATTCAGACTTTCCAGGAATTGGTGTGTTTATACATCATGTGGAATTCACTTAAATAACTTAGAGAAGCCTCTGCACAGAGTCCGAGTGAGGACTGAGTGCCTACTAGTGTACATCACCATCGCTAGCTGAGCCAGGGGGAGTCATGGTGTGGCCTTGGTGACTCACATCTCAGGCTGCTAATCTCATCCAGAAAAGGTCTAGGAAAGGAGACTCAGGAAGTGAGTGGCACCATCCCACAGCCATGAATGTGAACTGTGCTTGGTGCTTAATATCCTCTAGCCCACATCCGCCTTGAGACAATTGCTGACCCAAGCATTTTGTCTATTGTGAACTCCAATAAATCAGCGTGAAAGCGTAAGACAAATGTACACGCCTGCAGAAGCAGCTTGAGTGGACGAATGGCTGTCTGAGCACTGATGTACAAAGTGGAGGAAGCCAGGGGAGCTGCCCTCTAGTGCAAACCATGAAGCTTGAAGTGGAGTTTTGGGGGAGATGTGCACAGAGCAGGGGACAGAGTCCTCCATGTGGCCAGCTGTCAAGCCACATGTGTCCAATGTGCACAGGGAAGGAGTATGTGGACCCAGGCTAACTGCCTCCAGAAAGGACTGCAGGAGACACAGGGACTCGAGGTGGAGGGGTGGAGATGGAGGTGGGGGTCTGGAAGCAGGGTTCCCTGAGAGCTGGAGGCTGGAGTGGTTAGTGTAAGCAGGCGTGCATCTCTAGGAGCCCTGGAGAAGGATTCCAGCCTGTCCTGAATTGGGAGGTAAGGCTCCACTTTCCTGAAGCTCCTGTTCTTGTCTCCCTGGGGCCCTGATCCTTGGCTACTAGCTGTTCCCTGAATATACCCGTTGTTCTCACTTGTTTCTATTGTGACGCCTAATATACTGACCTGCTATTACTCACTTGTGTGTGTTTCTTCCTTACTAGTCTATGAGCTTTTCAGAAACAATGGCTGGAGCATATAGCAAGCACTGAGTGGGTAAATGCTAGATACACACCCCCCTAGTTTCTCTGGGTACTTAAATGGCTGAGATGGATTGAGACTGAGCTGACCTAGAGAAGCCCTGCTTGAACAGTGAGGATGGAGCCCTGCTTGAACAGTGAGGGTGGCAGCAGACCTCCTTTGCTGGCATTCCTCTGGTCTGTGTAACCTCAGGTAGCACTGCTGGAAACCTGCCTCTCTGTAAGTCATCTACCCAATCCAGGGAACACAGCCCATTAGACCAGCAATGGCCGGTCAGGTCAGCCCCAGAGGTTGGCCCATTCAAAGCCCAGAGGACACAGGACCCCCAGGAGAAACAAGATCTAGTGAGAAGCTGGAGTTGGAAAGGCACAGCTACATTGCTGTTAGTGAAATGGCATTTCCCTTTAAAACGCAGTGAGCTAAGTGATACATAGTGGGCCCAGGATGCAAACCTGTTGTTTGTTCCAAGATATCTAACCCACTTTCTTCTGCCTCCATTTCCATGCCCATGAGGTCTGGGATGGGGCCTCTACTTGTGGTATCATGTCAGCACCCAAAGACTTCCAAATTCTGGAGCATTCTAGATTTGTGATTTTTCAGATTCACAATCACCCATTAGGTTTCTGCTAACTCCCAAAGAATTTGATTTTTTTAAAATTGAGGCTGTATTACTTTGGCCTTTCACAGTTTTTATTCTTTAACTCTCTTCTAGTTATATCATTGTATGCATCATGTATTAGAATTATTCTCAGGGCAATTGAGGGGCATTGAGTTTGAGATCATGTACTCATTCATTCACCCATCCAACAAGTTCCATTAAAATGCAGACACTGTATTAGATACAGACAGACGATAGATATTATCTGGTAGATGGATATAAATGATAGGCCAGTAGGTAGGTGATTGGATTCATGTAGACAGATGTAGACAATAGGTTGGTAGGTAAGTAGGTGTGTATATATATATATACACACACACACACACATATATACAGAATGAGATGATAGATAGTTGAAAGATATAGATGATTGATAGATGATACATAAAAAGATGGCAGATAGATATTGGTAGGCAGGTAGGTGGATCAATGTAGATAATAGATATACATGAGGGATAGATGGATGGTGAATGGATTATAGATATAGGTGATGAATTGATGATAAATAAATAGATGGTAGATATAGATGATAGGCTGATAAGTACTTATGAAGATAGATATAAATGAATATAGATGATAGACATGCATGTGAGAGACAGATGAATGATGAATGGATGATAGATATAGATGATGGATAGATAGATGATAGGTGATAGATTTAGATGATAGAGGGATAGACAATTGATAGATGATTGACATATATAAATGATAGGTATAGATGTGTTATGGTTTAGATATAAGGTGTCCCCCAAAAGTTCATGCATGAAACAATGCAAGAATATTCAGAAGTGAAATGATTAGATTATGAGAGCTGTGACCTAATCATTGCATTCACCCATGATGTGGATTAATGGGGTGGTGATTGTAGGCAGGTGGTGTGTAGCTGAAGGAAGTGGGTCACTGAGAGCCTGCCCTTGAGGTATCTTTTGTCCCTAGTGAGCAGGGCTCTCTCTGCTTTCTGGTTGTCAAATCCTGAGATGCTTTCCTCTGCCACACCCTTCTGCTCTGATGCTCTGCCTCATCTTGGGCCCAGAGCTGTGGGGTCAGCTGACCATGGACCAAACCTCTGATACCCGGAGCCAGAATAAACTTTTCCATACTCATGGGACTATCCAATTTCACTAAAAGAGAGCATCTTTCTCCATTGTGTGCTACAATTCCATAGAACCAGACAGCTGAACTGTGGTACCAGAGGCCAGGATGGCTGGGGGCAGAGGGTTGGAGAAATTTGGTCCAAGGATTACTAATTACATCAGAGGGGAGGAGTGAATTTCAAGAGACCATTGTACAGGCCAGGACTGCAGCCAATGAAGACACCTTGCATTCTCGAATGTGTGAGAGTGAATGTCAGTTGTCCTTACCACAAAATCGGCAACTCTGATAATACGTTAGCTAGCTAGATTCAACCTTTACAAATCAAAACATCATGTTCTGCATGATACAAGTGTACAATGTTATCTGTCAACTCAAAAAATATAACACAAAATTCCTTCCATGTTCCAAGATATCTAGGCAGAGAGTATACATGTACCTAGGTAGACACCCCGAGAAATCAGAAGTGAGGTTGTGATGGAAGACCAGGCCTGATTATAAAGTGGAGTTATAAGAATATTATGATAAAGAACCGATGCCGGGAAAGGGTCAACTCCCTCTTCTGCAGTCAGCCTAGTTAACCACGGGTCTCTACATACAGGATTGTAAACAATTGTCTCTAGGAGCCTGAGGACTGAAATGTAAATACCCTGAAATGTAAACACCCCTGTGCCAGGCTTTCAAGGCCAGAGATTCAACAGAAAAGAGTAGTTTCCTCTTATACTCTGTAACTTTCTGAACCCTGTAGAAATGTAGCTACATCACTTAATTGCTAGGCCAATTAACTGCTGTCTGAACTATAAACTCATAGGCTAAGTTCCGAAATATAGCTCTTAAGGAGGTAACTTGAGCTACCTTGAGTTACTGCTGCCTGTGGTGGCCACTTTGCGATAATACTCACAGAAGCTTTACTGTCTTTGTTCTGCACCTGTGAACTACTTATCATAAATTCCCTGTGCATGGTCTTTGGTCATGTAGTCCACGAACTCAAACCCACCAATGTTGTCATGGTGAAGGAAAGATGTCAAATTTCCTAAAAAGCCCCCATGTAACCTCAGCACAGGGCCCAGAACTTCAGAGCACTAGCTCATCTAGGTCTGCTGGGGTAGATAAACCTGAGTTCTCCAGCCCTCCAGTTGTGCTTAGTCTCTTGCTAAGCCTGATTTCCTTAACTGGGTGACCCTTGAGAATTTTATATGATTTTCTCCTTAGTCATGAATGTTAACATTAGCAATTAGGAGCTGTTAATATCTCAATCCACTTTCCATACCAATTAGAACTAGAATTCAAATGCCAGCATGCATCTTAGGGGATCAGTTTAGCCTCCAAGGAGATGAAACTATGTTTAATCTCAGCATCTAGCGGTACACAGGGAAATCTGAAGGACTTCCAGGACTGCCTGCTCCAAACTCTGTGAATGCTGGAAATAGAATATCAGGAATGAAATCAGTGTGAATCCATAGCTAATAGATGCTGCAGGAGGGACAGCCAGCCATCTGGCACAGGTCACACCACTGTGGACTGTGGACCAGGGGGACATCAACTGGGGCTGCCAGAAGACCCACCTTGTCTCCCTTGCCTACCTCCACTCTCCTCTCTTGTGCCCCTTATGGAGAGGGTGCTTTGCTAAGAGAAGCAACAGAGCTTTTCAGAGAACTCCATGGGTACTATCTGAAGATCTCTTTATCATGCCCTGACTATTCATGGAAATTCCCTGAATATTAATATTTACAATTCCCCGAATGTGTGCCTAGTGTGTGACTATGAAAGAATCACAGAAATTAATTATTTTCTTTGATTTGCACCCGTTAAACCACATTTGCATAATGCAGGAAAAGCTGCTGGAAGTCAGCCTCCGGTCGGAAGCAAGCACACCCTAGTCTGATTCATCTCCCTTACGGGCATGTGCTGGTGGCTCTTAAAATTGGGTCACAGAGTGACCTGTGCGGTTTTTCTGACCACATCATGTGGGAGAGTCTAGTGAGTGCTGAGTCCTCTCTTAAGCCCAGCCATATCCATCCAACCAAGAAAAGTGTCTGTACTGAGGAGTATCCAGTCCACATTCTATTCCTTCATTCTGAACTGATAGTCTCTAAAATACAGTTCCAGGAAGAAAAGGACATTCTGAAGTGATTCTTCTCAGTCTGACAGCATCCACTTAACAAGGGTGGGGTCTGATGCAAGCTGCAGCCATGAGGCACAGAAGGGGCAGAGGCAACTCAAGGATGTGAAGACTGGATCCCACTCTAGAGGTGGGAGAGATGCCATCAGTCTCCTTGCAGTCCCTGGAGAAGACCTGGGGTGCCTTCTACCACAGAGAGACACAACTCCCAGTGCCGGGAAAACGGTGGGTTGAAAATTGCAGCCCTGGACCTGACACCAGCCTGGAGCCAGAACGCTCTGGGGACCCACTATGTTCATGCAACTCCCCTGCAGCAACTGGGGGCTCTCCCTGGTGTTCTTTGTCCAGTGCTCGGATTTCACTTCCTTTTTTGTTCCTACTAAGTGCTTGGGTTTCAAGCTTTCCTTGAATTGTATGCTATTCTTCCATCATTGGATACCTAGACAAATGTATAGGAATAATTTCACACTTTTCTAGAGGCAAAAGAAGGTGCTTTGGTTTGTCCATCACCACTGCATGACTCTGTATGCATTTGCAATGACTTTCCCACATGCAACCCTTCTTTCAATCCTGCAGAGGGAAGGACCATTAGTATGCTTCTCTGAAAATGTTAAATAGAATTTTGCTTCAGGTTTTTAGACCTAGTGGGTAATATTCAAATACTTAACTAATCTTAATTAAAATTATTTTTATTTAAAAAGGCAATAAACATTTGCAATGATCTTTATGTATTTTTTAATTTACATGAAAATAAATCTAGTGGTCTGAAAACAATTAACCATAGTTAATCATTTTCAACATGCCAGACATTGTTTTGAACATGATAACACATTGTTACCTATTTAACCTGTATCTGAGATTTAGAGCACTAATGACCCAGTCCAGATGCTGCAGTGGTGACCACCAACTTCAGGTGCACTGCCTGCCCTTTTGGCACACCTGGTAACCTCAGTGTGGGCTGCTTTGTGGATAAACCCACCTTGCATTGTGCAGTTGGCCCTGTCCTGACACCAGGTCGTCACCCTCGGGCTGTTTGCACAGCAAAGCTCAGGATCAGGGGTCTGCTCCCAAGGCCCACAGAGACCTAGCTGGGGATTGTCTCACATTGGTTTTGCTGACTTTGGGGTAAGCATTGATGTTTGGGGAGTACAGGAACCTCCTGGATTAATAGGGTATCACTCTTCCTAGTCTTAAAACACTTTAATTTTAAACACAGGTGTCTGTTGTGGAAATGGGAATTTTACAGAAAACTCTAAAGATGAAACATAAAAGTTCAAAGAAACGTGTGGCCCCTGAGCAGTTCCCGACTAACCCACTGTCTGCACTTGTGCCCTGCAGCTGGGAGTGGGAAAGGCCACAGGTTTGATGCATTTTAAAGTTTGCTATTTCACAGTAACTTTGGCTGTCAGAAACTAGTCCATTTCTTTTAGAGAAAGCAGAATATTGTAAAAGGGGATGCTCTGTAGGGTAAGTATATACAGCACTTTTTCTAGAGGTTTTACCAAGATACATTATCAAAAAACTATCCCTCCAAGGAACGCAGCTGTTTAAATCTCCAGCGCTGTGTGACCTGGGTCCTGCAAGGAATAGTCCAGGCCGAGTCAAGTTGGATCCAGCACTCACACGTGTAGCACAGTCAACACCTGGGAGAACAGGCCCCTTGGCAGCCAGCTGGCTCCCCTCCCTTGTTCTGAGAAGGTACTGAGGAGGACTCTGGAGGCCTGGGACTCCCCACCCAGGGTCTCCAGGGAGAGAGGCCAGGGGCAAGGTGGAGAGGCCTGGAGGAGAGGCCTGGGCCTTCCCATGGTCCCCAGGGAGAGAGGCAAGGGCAGGGTGATTATGGGTGTACCTGGAACTTGCCTCTGATCAGCTCTGAAATACCTGGGACCGAGATAATCATTTTTCCTCTCCGATGTCCCCTCCCTGAGAGAGAAAAGGAGGCTGCACAAGGATCACCATGGTCGGGAGCTTTACAGACCTTTGCAGAGGGTGCATGCCTCTGAGTGCTGCAGAACAAGTGCAGCACCACAAGGCTGATGCCTGGATACAGGACACATGGGTAGGGAAGAAGAGGCAGAGGAAGGGTGTGGGAAGAGCTGGGCAGTGGGAGAAAATAGAACCTGCAGAAGACTGTGTGTGGTTCTGCTGCCTCACAGTGGAGAGTCGAGCTCAGCCCTTCACAGCCCAATGGGCCTTTATGCTGTGAGTCTTTCTAGCCATGTGACAGCAGTCTGCATGACACCTGGAGAAGCCTGCTTGTGGATGGGTTTCTAAATGGACTGCCTGAGGCCACAAGTTAGACCCAAATATTTGACCTCAAATGTTTAGGCATAAAGTTTTTAAAATGCAAAACTTAACCTCATATTTCATAAGATCATCTTGATAGCAAATGCATCTGAAGCTCTCACCATCAGTGTGATGGCAAGAAACATTCGATTGTGCATGAGGGTTTGCTTCCATTCTTCAGCCACACCCATTTTCCAGGCCTCTGCACAATAAAGGAGCCATGGGTGGGAATTCCTCAGCAGTCAGTAGCTTCCAGTGTGGCCACAGTATCTTCCAATGGTCTCCAACACTGCAGAAGATGAAAAGTGCCCTAGGCAGGAGCAGAACTGAAGACCAGAAGGGGAGGAAGGATCAGGACAGGGAGAAGGAGCCAAGGCCTCTGGGTCCCTTGGTGTTACCCGGGTACAACCTTGCTATGCCATGGAGGTTAGACTAAAGCGTGAGGCAGGACCACTCAGAGGACCCTCACAGGGCTCACCCAGAGGCTGAAGCATTGGTGGGGAGAGAGGAGCCTTGTGAGGTTGGGCAGGAAGACCACCGAAGGCTTGTGTTTCAGGTTGATGCTTTGGGCTGCAGCGTAGAGAACCTCTACTTTCCACCCAAGAGCCAGACATCTAGGACATAGAATCATTAGTCTTTCCACTCTTTAACAAGCTGTGAATTGTGAGTGCACATGTGCAGATGTATGTGAAATCTACTCAGTCATACAGCACATGTTAACAGCAAACCACAGCAGGAGCCTCTGAAGGAGGCAGCACATCACCTCATTTAGCAGATAAGAAAACGAAGCTTGAAGCAATCAATGACCTGCCCCACTGTCACCCATGAGGACCGAGGCTGGTAAGTCACCCATTGGAGGCTGGCCCCAGGTAGGTCACTCCTATGAGGCTGGCCCCGGGTAGGTCACTCCTATGAGGCTGGCCCCGGGTAGGTCACTCCTATGAGGCTGGCCCCGGGTAGGTCACTCCTATGAGGCTGGCCCTGGGGAGTAGCAGCCTGCCCCTTCCTCAGTCTTCACTTCTGCTCTCCTCGGAGGACAACCAGTGCTCTGTCTGGTTCGCAATTTCACCACTTTAACCACTGTTTCCTGCTTTGAAGGTAAAGAGGGTGTTTGGGCGTCAGTCAACAGGCTCCTGCCCTGGCACTTGGAGTCTGACATCAAACCAGCATGATTCTGTATCCTGTTCTCATTACTTCCCTGTTGATCTAATGCCAAATTCTGATTTTAAGACTCTGTACTACAGAAGCAGCTTTGTAATATGCCCTCTTCAATTAAAGCAAAATTGCTTTCACCAAGAATTTTCAGTTTTTTAAAATTTCAATGGTGGTGAAGAACTTAGGCCATTTTTTTGGTAACCACTAATTTCCAGGAACTTTCACATGTATTTTATTATGACAACCTCCAATCCACCTGTGACTTAGATGCATTGTTATTATCATTTCCCGTTTATAAGTTCACAAACTTTACTGCACCTGAGTTCAAGGTCAGGCTGCTAACCAAGTTAACATAGCTGTAGCCCGTGCCACAGAGTCATGCGTGGCTAGCAAGGGTCAGCTGATCACGGCAGTGGCACCCACAGCTCCTTCTGCCAGGTCCAGTGTGGCATCGAATGCTTGCCCTGCAGCCTTGTCATGGGCATTAGGTCTTTCCACCCTCCCTTTGGGATTGTCCCATCAGATTCCAAAGGCCCTGCCATCCATCTGCCACTGTATAGAGCTGGTCTATTTTGTTTCCCCTTTGGTGACAGGAGAAAGACGACACTGAGGATTTATTTAAGTCAGAGTGAGTTCTGTCTTCAGAGGCTTTCCCTCGACACGCGCTCACACTCACTTCTGGAGGAGGACCTCCATCCACAGAGGCCACGTCTGCACACACATGGGTCAGCAAGGCAAGGCACCTCTGCTTGTCCCCCTCACCTGGAATATGTGACAGCCTACACCTAGGATGCTGCAACCTGAAGCTGACAGGAAGCCTGTCTCTGTCATGTCAGAGAAACTCCTGCAGACGGCAGCCCAGGGGGAGCAGCAGGAAGTGAGGTCTGGGTTTGGCAACTGCGGAATGAGATGCCATGTAAGAAGGTATGTGTCAGCGGGGGAGGCACCATGGTTTCTGACCCTTGATGCACTTCTCAAAGTGCCTCGAGTCAGCTGGTTTGACTCTCTTGCTTTGAGAAACTGAGGCCCCAAGAAGTAGCTGCCACAGGTTCACAGGAGCCCACGCCAGAGCTGTAGCTCGCCCCTTCTGGTGAAAGTGTGAGACCAGGCAGAGATGCATGGCCTCCAGGGAGTGCTCAGGGTCGCTCATATTTTCCAGGCCATAACTTTCTCTATTAAGCTAGGACTCCTGTTAAAATCAAAACCACACTGGATTCAGCCCCTATAGAGATATCTGTGGCTTTAATTCTAAGAGAACCTGATGTTAGCAGAGCCAGTACGAGCTCTCCAAGAGCGTCACGTCCACATACTCCACATATTGAGACTTACGAGGGTCTGTGTCTTCTCCAGGCATTGACTAGTTCTGATGGAGCTTCGAGGTCTTCCTTGCCAGCTCTCCAATGTCAAAACTATTATCTCTTCCCAGTCGTCCTGCCCTGCCTCAACAGAGACCAACTTCAGTGTGGAAAACCTATAGAGATCAAGGGTTACTTTCAGTTAGAATCTACAGCAAGGTCACATCAGCCTCTTTTGTCCACAGCTGTGGGCTACTCCACAGACCACCTTAGCTGAGTCCATAGGATGACAAGGACAAACCTGCCCTGGACCCTGGCTGGTGTCATGGTTATGTAGCCTGGTCCACTCAGATGGGCCGTGAGCTTGGTTTAATGGTCTGCTGGTGCTGTCTTAAGCTTTCTGGAGTTTTTAAACAAGAGATCCTGCAGGTTCATTTTGCACTGGGCTACACAAATTGCACAGGTAGTCCTGCATGAAGTCCATTGTATACTCCAGAAGTGCCACACATGGTCTTTCTTCTTCCCCTGTCCTCTGAGGCCCTCACCTCATGAAAACGACTGGATGTGCTAACACGACTCACAGAACTCAAGAAGGTGAAAGCTTTTACCTGTCTGTTTATTATGAAAGATGCAACTCAAGAACAGCTGAATAAAGGAAATGCCTGGGGCAAAGTAGAAGAGGGAGGCTCACAGCCTATAAGCCCCAGGCGGGTGATATCTGCCTGCCTGCTAGCCTGGAGGCTCTTGAACCCCATCATTTAGGTTTTTGTCTTTAATTTTTTCTATTTGTTCTTATTAGTTGTCCATGACAGTAGAATGTGTTTTGACATATTATACACATAGGAGTATAACTTCCCATTCTTGTGGTTGTACGTGATATGGAGTTACACAGGTCGTATATTCACATGTGCACATAGGGAAGTGATGTCGGACTCATTCCACTGTCTTTCCTATTTCTTCACCCACCCCTGCTTCCCTTCATTCCGCTTTGTCGAATCCAGTGAACTTCTACTCTTCCCTAGCCCCTGCTTATTGTGGCTTCACTCCATAGCCAAGATTGGTCACATCATTGGCTGCCAGGGTCTAGCCCCAGCGGTGGATCCAGGAGTCCTGAAGGAGGAGTGCGGACGGGCCCACAGGTCCAGCAGCCTCCAGAAACAATCTGCTGCCCCTAGAGGAGCCTTTTTTTTATATATACCTTTTTACAGGTGTTTTTTTTTTTTCAGGTAGTTAATGGATAGCCTCAAAGCCCGAAACTTCTTTGGTTTACATAATTTTCAAGAGTTACAATATTTTCTGACATATATCGATTACCTAAGATATTGAGTATATTATTCAAAATATTTTTCTATAACCTTAGAAAATAATGATTAAGCTTTTACATTTTCACCTCAATCACTAGGGGCTAGGCTACACAACTAGACTACATGTCTCCGGACCTATTATTAACTTCTAACTTTAAAGCATACCTATGATTATTTCATTAACCTTTAACTTTAAAGCATACCTATGATTATTGGTACGCTCTCTTACTTCTAAAATCCCTGTAAAAAACACTTAAAATAGTGAAAGTCTATTACTTAAAAATCCTACTATTCTGAAGTGCCTCTAAAATATAACTATATTAATTTTACCTTATTCTGTTTTTAATTTTCAAAGTAATTTTCTTTTTTCATATGACCTATTTAACTGCTTTCTTAAAGAGTCCCTTGATCCTTGATCAAAGCACACCAATTCTTATGTCTTTGTAATCTTTAAGTAAAGGGCAGGCTTTGCACCTAAAACCATTTGTCATTTATATTAACTATGTGTTTTCCATTCTCATCATGAATTCCTGTGTAAGGCAAAGGAGGGTCTGTTGGAGGGGGGAAGATATGTTGCACAGGTTTTGACTTTAGAACAGGGGTTTAATATAAACTGTTAAGCTTTTCTCAGGAACCTCGATTTGCAATCTTTTTCCTATGAATTTCTTGAGGAATAACACTATTGTTTGTATCCTGAGACATATTGAAACATACCTTAGGGCATGTCTTAATTGTATCCTTAGTCTCATTCTGGGAATTTTTCTGCATTCTCAGGCAATACATACTTTTATTATTGATTGACGTCTGCCCTATTTTTCATATCATGAGTATCATAAACAAAATACTTAACATTACCCATGGTTCCGGCCTCCAGATGGCGTGGCCCTGCCACAGCATCCCCCACTCTATGATCCTGTCAGACAGCAAGCAGGTGAAGGAATGCCTTCACCAATTGGTCATGATCTATTAATGCCATCTCTAGCCTGGCAGGAGCTCCCTGAAGGGATATGGAGCTAAAGGTCCCAACCTTCCAATCAAGGGTCAGTCTTTTTGGTGACCAGTCTGTATCCAGAAGCTAGGTAGTAGCTCGCTGAGAATGATCACTTCATCAGAACCAGTGGCCACCCAACCCCCTCCTCACTCAGGAAAGTCCCAGGGTCTTAGGATCTCTGTGCCAGGAAGTGAAGACAAACATCATGTACCATTTTACTGGTGTCCCCAGCCTTGTACTGGGATATAACAGTACATGCAGTGACAACAGAACTCCAAACACACAAAGCAAAACCCAGATCTCAAGGGAAAAGCAAGCTGCTTAACACAGCAGTGATTTGAATACTCCACCGTGGATAATTCATAGACCAATGAGACAGAAGACCACCAGAAAAGACTGAACAACCATGTAACCAGCAAGGCCCAACAGACATCTACAGAATGCTTCTCCAATAACACCAGAGCCCGCTTCCCTCCACGGCAGGAGAACGTCATTAGTTAGGCCATGAAACATCTTAAGTCTAAATGGATTGAAATCAAACTAAGCATATTCTCTGACTACAATAGAATGAAATACATCTCTCACAGAAAGAAAATTTGGAAAGTCACACTGCGCAAAAATTAAAGAACATGCCCCTAAGAGGTCACCATTGGGCCAAATAAGAAATTACCAGGACGTTCAAAATTACATCATTTTCACACACACCATGTTGGTCCGAACCAAGACACCTAGCCACAGCTGAGGCTCCAACTGTCATTCTGAAGGACATTTGAAAATGACAGTTTAATCTTGCAATGGGGAAGCAAGGGGCCAGAAGTTGGGCAACAGCTTGTTGTGCAGACGTGAGCGAGGGCTTTGCTACTCTGTGGCCATCTGCAAATGTGACACCAATGCACAGCTGACCAGGATAGCAGGTCTGCCAGCACCTCAAGGGATGACTCAGCCTCTCATTGAACAAACAATGAAAGATAGTTTGCTGAGCTGAATTCAACATTACTGGCTAATATTTCAAATTCCATGAGAAGCTTGTTTCCAAAAGACGGACGTCATGGGACCTTACGGGAATGCTGCAGAGGACACAGCTGTCATGGGATTTCATGGGAGGACACGGACATTCTGGGAGCACTGCAGAGGACTTGGATGTTGTGGGAGCACCAAAGAAGATGGAGACATCATGGGCCACGCCTTAAACAATCTCAAGTTTGTAGACATTCATTCTGGGCTCCAGTTCATTTCTGGATGCAGACATCTCATTCCAATCCATGCTTCCTACATAGCAGCTCGGGCCTGTGCATCTTAAAACCTGCTGTGCTTTTGAGTACAAGGAACAGAGTAGAATCCAGCCCAACTATCCAGCTGCCCCCTGAGCTGAGTAGACATCAGCAGAGGGCTCTGGAGGGAGAGCCCCACCAGCATGGTCAGCTGAGAATCCAGCATTATGAACATGATTCCCATGTGTGACTAGAACAGGGTTGGCATCAGCAGAGCAGGAGAAGGAAAAGTAGGCCCAAATCTCCATCACGTCGGATTAGGCCCCACCTTCCTTAATAAGACTCCCATAGCACAAGAATTAATATCAAGAATCAATAAATGGGGTGGATTCAAGCTAAAAACCTTCTTCTCATCAAAAGAAACAGTAAGTGAGGTGAATAGAGAGCCTACAATTTGGGAACAAAGACGTTCTTTTTTTTTTTTTTTTTTGGTGTTACTGGGGATTGAACCCAGGGCCCTGTGCATGTGAAGCTATATCCCCAGCCCAGCATTGTTTTGAATTGGAAAGTCCAAAGACACAATGTTATTGAGGGTGTAGAAGGAGTCCTGTGGAGGGTGACAGAGACACTGGCTCCCAGTCCAGCTCTGCCCTCATGGAAACTGAGCAGTTCTTTCCCGTCTCCTCCAAAAACTGAAGTGGAGCCACTAAAATCCAGAATTTCTGAATTGGTAGGGAACTAAAAGCCATCTTAGGCTAATGAGCTAGAGAGTCACCTCTTAAGAGGGTTTTAAAAGGGTATCAAACAAATTTATTCTTAGTAAACTGAATACATATAAATAGGTAAAAATCCAACAATACAGCAAACACACAGAATGGCTGCTTAGGGACAACAGGTGGACAGGAGAGCTGACCCAAAAGGAAGTTGAGGAAAAGCCAGCAAGGGCCCAGTGAAAGATCCATCTGGATCTCTGACTTCACATAATGAAATATTATGTAAAGAGTAGACTTAATTTAGGTGACGCCGTTGGCCAGAACAAACAGCAATAAAGCAGAAATGATTATAACACGTGAACCACATTTATGCCTTAGAGTACACAATGTGCACACAGCCTGCTGTGCACGTGATTTTGTCCAGGTCCCAGATCCCTCAGCCCCACTTTCAGTGGTGAAAAGCTCAAGGGCAGAAGTCTAAGCATCCCCTAAATGTCTACAACACAAAGAGGGGCCACCTGCAACCACTGCTCACAAGCAGTGGGAGACTGTGCTGGCACCTTTCTGTTCCTGTGCCCCATTCAGGGTGGAATTGTCCCCTCCCCCAAACCTGCATGTTTAAGTCTTAGCCCCCTTAGAATGTGGCCTATTGATTCCATCTGGAAATAGGCTCTTGCTGGTGCAATTCATTAAGACAAAGTCAAAGTGCAATTGGGCAGTCCTGATCCAACATGCTGGTATCCTCATTAGAAAAGGGAGTTTGTTCATGCATGGAGAGCACATTGAACTGAAGTCATGCTTGGGTGATGCTTCCACTGCCCAGGAGCTCCAAAGATGGCCAGCACACCACTGGAGACAGGAGGGAATTTTTCATGGTCCTCAGAGGAGCAGGTCCCACTGACAACCTGATCTCTGAACTTCAAGAACTTGAGACAATGCATTTCTGTTGCTTAAACCATCTGGTTTATGCAATGTTTTTATAGCATCCCTAGAAAATGAATATAAGCATGCAATTTCCATTAACGAATGAAGAATAACAACTTACACTGGCAGTAAGCTCACTGATCAGAAAGTTGCCTCTGTTTATGAACCAAGTGTGCATAGGGAGAGCTTGGCCTCCTCACCTGGAAGCTACGCAGCCACAGGATATTTCTCAGCCTGCAGAGCCTAGTACTTGGATATAGTCCCACCAGGGGCATCCAAGATGAGCTCATCTTGAGATCCTTAACTTCATTGTCTCTACAAAGGCCCTTTTCAAAATTAAGGCACATTCAAATGCTTCTTGTCCAACACACACACACACACACACACACACACACACACACACACACACACACACACACGAGGCCATACCCAATCCAGTACATTATCCAGGAACCAAGGTCATTTTTCATTCTCTTCTACCAGTGGGAAATAAAAGGTTACTCCTGTCCCCTGAGTGGCCATAGGGGTGAATGGAAGACGAACTGATGGAGCAGCAGAGGGCACCTTGGTCATCTGTGCCTTCAAGCTGCCTACATGTGTCCTGTTTCATCTTATGCCCAGCTGCCAGTGGACCACTTGCAACTTACAAGAGACTGCCAGCAGGTTCATCCCTCTTGTGAACCAGAATGTTCCAAAGCTGCAGCCCATCGTAGACATGGATTCTAGGCTGATGCCTGCAGTCAGGGGTGACCTCTCTACCACGGCCCAGTAGACTGTCCAAGCAGCTTCTAAAATGATGTCTCTTCTTTGTGCCAACAGCTTGTCTATGTTCCTAAACCCTAGGGGCCTACACTTTTGGAGGTGACATGAACCACACATACAGCATGTTTTCCTACCAAAAACACATTCAGCCCAGAGTCTGTCAAGTTGGGATGGGTGGACTGCTTGCTGGAACAGCCTGGACTTGCTGCAGAGATGTGTCCTACTCAGGGCTGCCCATGAAGCTGGACTTCCACATTCTTGGAGTGTAAGCATCTTTCTCAAGAATGCCATGCTCTACCTCCAGGAAGTTGGAGGCTGCTGAGTAGAATCTGGCTTGAGTTAGGACACCATCTATTTGACTTCTGCAGGGAGCAGGCTGGAGAGTCACATGTGGACAAAAGGCAGCCTCTGCCTCCGAGTGGTGGTCATCTTTGCCATCCCTCCAGGAGCACAGCATGGTGTGGTTGGACTGTCCTGGCAAGGAGTGGTGGCCAGAGAGAGGTGCAAGGCTCATGCACCACCCTCCCTCACTCTGCCAGGTTCACCCTTACCTCACTGACTAAGGATCAAGTGTGGGCATTGCACCACAAATATGTCCTTTCCAACCATACATCTAGTCACCAAAGAAGCCACTACCAGGCCATCGACAGGCCTCTAGGACTGTCTATGACAGACTCCACATGACCCACTCCACTGTGAGTGAGGATGTGAGCCACTCCAGGCCCGAGCGTCACTTCAGTCCATTTTCTGTTCTCAGACACCTTGGTCTCTTGTGCAGCTGGAAGTGATCCAAACCCCCGGCAGAAAATCTGGGAGTCACTACCATGAACTTTGCCACCCTCACAAGGGGCTTATTCAGGCAGAGCTGGCCTCTCCAAAGTCCATGGGCTCCAAATTTAAAAACAGGTTTGGATACTGGTAGGGGATGGGAGCAAGTATTCTTGGCCTCTGAAAATGGGTCTTTAATTTGTCCAAATATCTTGTTCTGGGAGTGATGAATCTGGTCAGTCTACCTGTCTGTTTTTGCTGGGGATGACAATTAGTGGACTGGTCTTGCTTCTGGCAGTGTAGTGCTACCATCTAGACCCGGACTTTGGGGCCCTGCCGATCCCTTTTCTATCAGACAGCCCACTCTGCAGCAGCATCTCCTGTGTCTGCCCAGCCTAATGGGAGAAGCCATCCCCAAACTTCTCAGAGAGGTCAGTGCCCTCTTACCACTGTGTTCTTTATCAGCTTGCTAAATGGACTGTACTCGGGCTGAGCCCTCCTGAGAGCAGGCAGCACGTGGCAGCGTGTCCACTGTAGAATGCTGCTTTCTTAGCGCCTTCTGTCTGGCAGCTTTGCTTTGTGTAGCCTGTTTCCTTGTCCAAGCCTCTAGAAGCTGTTCTCACCATGTGGCTCTGTCTCCAAGGTCCTTGAAAGGGTGCAAAATACTGAATCACAGAAGTGTTTTTCCTTATTTAAAAAAAAAAAAAACAAGCAAGCAAAACCTCTAAGTTCTGTGCCCTTAGCCTAGAATCTTAGGATCCACTCCTTTAAGCACTCTTTAGCTCCTCCTGGATACACAGCTGGGTCCTGAAGACACATCCTCCTCCAGTGGGCTCAGTAGTCTGCAGGCCAGTTGGTGTTGTGACTTACTGTAACTACCAACCTGGTTCCAGAAGGGATGAGGGTAGGTCTCAAAGATGGGTTCATGAGGGTCTTTGAGTAAGGGAAAGTGCTGACTTTGAACAGGAGATGATCCAGGAAAGCTTGGAGAGTCAAGATCTCTGAGTGCATTGACCAGATGTCCCCATCCTGAGACTCAAGGTCCCACCTCTTTCTGTTCAAGAAGTTGAACTCATTAAGCATCAACCGAGGCTGGGAATTCCACTCTCTGTGACCCTCTGCTGCTCTGCTAGTGAGTCCTGGGCCGTACTCTCAGTGTTGCTGTTGGCCCTCCTCACCTGGTGCTCCTTCTGCAGCACAGTGGATACTGTCCAGGCCACAGCCTTGTCTTTCCAGTTTCTCTCCTCCTCTCTCATGCCAGCATCGCAGCTTCCCTCAGGCAGTCCTGATAGACGTTCTGATCAGAAGCCTACCTCTCTGCTGCCCTTTGAAGACTGGCAGGACCCCAGGGGAAGGGGCTTTGCTTGGGTCCACACCTCTACCACACCATCCCAGACCCTGTCCTCTGCCATCCACCACTGGGTGAGCTCTCCTGCTGCTCCAGGAGCAGTCAGTCCAGAGGGCCAGGCCCCTGTGACAAGGACTTGTCCCTGTTTTCCAGTGGCAAATGCCTCATTTTCCTTAGTGGTTTAGGTATCCCTTTGTAAATCAAGAACATTGTTGGCCATTATGTTTGCTACAAAGTTTCTCCTGGATCAATGGTTTTGCTTTTGACTTGTTTTGAGTCATTTCTTTTCACAATTTTTTATTTCTTTTTTAAATTGATTTTATTTTTTACATATTTGTTTTAATTGAAAGTGGACACAATAATCTTTATTTTATTATTATGTGGTGCCAAGGATTGAATCCAGTGCCTCACACGTGCTAAGTGAGCACTCTACTACTGAGCCACAACTCCAGCCTCCATTTTTTTTATTTCTTTAAGTCAAATTTTAAATTTTTTTCTTTCATAAAGGACTTGTTCATTCCAAGACTATCAACATATCCATCAACACTTTCTTAAATCCTCAAGCTATCTGTCAGTCCACTTTTATTTTCTACAGAAATAAAAACTTCCTAAAACATTTTGAATTTCATCACATCAGAAAGAAAGAAAAGTACCAGTCTCCATTCTGATTCTCCTTCCACATTTTTTTGTTTGTTTTTGGTACAAGGAATTGAACCCAGGCTGAGCCACATCCCCAGCCCTTTTTATTTATTTATTTTTTAGATTTTGAGATAGAGAATCTTGCCAAGTTGCTTAGGGCCTTACTACATTGCCCAGGCTGGCCTCAAACCTGAGATCCTCCTGTCTCAGCTTCTCAAGTTGTTGGAATTACAGGTGTGCGCCATGGTGCCCAGCTTACAATATTTTCTAATTAAATAGTAAATACATGTTTTAGAGTAGAACATTTTTGAAGTATGAAAAAGTATAAGGAAAAAAATAACACCAAAATCAACAGTAAATCCACTGGTCAGAGATACTAGCTGAGAGCATTTGGGTTTATTTTAGGCACAACTACATTATGGATAGACTTGATTCCTTATTTGTTAATCTAATATTGAACCACCAGATTTTAGATCTATGTCATTATATGGTCTTCAAAACCTTAATCATAAAGAGCTATGTAATATTTATTATTAATATAGTTTAGTGGTCCAATAACTTGGTAATTAATCAATGAGAAAAAATAAATGAAGCAAAAATGGGTACATGTTAAAGATGTTTTCAAATAATTCCTCTGTTAAGTGATACTAAGTTACACATCTGCCAGTGATCTTGGAGAGCACCCGCCTCCAGCTGAATTCTTTCTTTGTTTTATCTCTGCCATTTTGGAAGATGACAAATGGTCTACTGTTGGGGCTTTCTTGACCCATGTGACTGGGTGATGTGACTGCCCTGAGCACAACCCACACAGGAGAAGGTGCCAGGGTAAAGGGAACCCTGACGTCCTCAAGTCCTGGACTCTCCTAATCCTGAGAAAACTCTAATCCCATACAGAATCCAAAGCAGGCAATCATTCTTCCTTCCTGAGTCACTAAAGCCCCAAGTGGGAAGAAAGAACTGTCATTCTTATTCTGACCCAATAAAGCCATTTGTTTTCTGCTCCTTGCTGTCTCCCAGATAGGAAGCCTACATTTAGACCTAGACAAACAGGAGACCCACAGAGTTATCGGGGTCAAAGAGTGGAGGAGCCTGGGCTGGGGTTGTGGCTCAGTGGTAGAGCTCTTGCTAACACACATGAGACACTGGATTCGATCCTCAGCACCACCTAAATATTGTGTTCACCTATACTGATATACACACACACACACACACACACACACACACATATTATATTATATATATTTGTATATTACATATATGTGAAAGAGCAGAGGAGTGGAAAGGAGATACTCATCAGGTCTCATCCTGACCACCACCTGCCCAGGGAGCCTGAAGTATTCCCATGGCTGAAGTGCAGGTCAGGCTGTGGTTAAAGCCTGCAGGGGAGGGTGGGTGCACCAGGATGGGACAAAGGAAGGTCACTGGACCAAAACTGTCTGCAGGTCTTTGCAGTGAGTAGGCTCCCTGAGAGATCAGCAGCCTCAGGGTTATGTATCAAAGGCTTCATGCCATCCTGTTGCACAGCTGAGAAACCAAATACAGAGGAATGTTAAGAGGTGGACATGTTTCACTAGTGCAGTCAGGATTTAGATGCAGACGTCTGATTCCAGGGCTCACATCCAGTCCACAGAATTCCAGCCCCACCTTGACCTTCAGCTTCTCAAGCCTTGCTCACTCTGCTCTCATGTGGGCAAGGCAGAGGTAACCTGCAGCTCTCACAGTGGGCACCCTCCAGGGTCCTGGAACCTGCAGTGGTTTCTAAGTTTCATCCAGTGACACTTCTGTGTCTGTGGGTCTTAGCATGGGAGTCTGTGGCCAACGTTTAATTTAGTCCTACAATTGTCTATTTATAGCAACAGAAACAGTGTGGTCTATAAATAGAAGATAATAAAATCTTACTGTGAAAGCTCATGAGCTTAATGTATTTGTTTCTATCAATGGTCAACCACTGAGTTCAAACAACTCAAGGCCGATCCACCAGCTGGCATCAGACTTTGCAAAGCTGGCACAGGGGAAGCAAGCCTGTGAGGACTCAGCCTGATCTGCAGGCCCCTCCCCTCCCATCTCTTGTCAGTGCCCTTTCCCTGTTCTCAGTGAGGAAATCTAGGCACCTGGCATCAACATTTTACAGTTCAGGGTGAATTCTGAGTATGGTGCTGCTGAGTATTTAAGTTGTCTATTCTTAGCTACAGGGGGTGCAAAGGAGGGCAGAGGGAAGGGAGAGGAAGTGGACTGTCTTTCATGCTAATGATGGTGGGAGGGAGAGAGAGGACAGGCATTAGCTTTTCTTTTTCCTCTTCTCCCAATAGAAAGCTTGCAGAGCTGTGGGGGGGGGGAGGGATTGAGAGAATGTGGAGAAATGGGAAACCCTGGCCTTCTGCTTGTGAGACCTGGGATTTAGCTCTTACTGTGCAGTTCTCCAGCTTCAAACAATGGGCAAAAGGCCCTTCCTGGTGGCCTTTAGCTCTTCAGCAGCAAACCTCAATATCAGTGGGATATTTAAGGCTCTTTCTCCTGATTATCTACGATTCTGTATCAGGCATCCCAGGGATCACAGCATGGGGGTCAACCGCAGTTTGTCCACAACTGATAAATATGTGGTTTATACAACAGGAAAAGCATTTTCAACCCAGGATTCACGTCACTGTCCTCCTGTAGGACTCCTCATTAGCCCACCTTTTCACACGCAGGGACTCTCCTCTGGTCCACGTGCCACCTGTCACCTCCGTCTTTCCCTGGGCAGTTTAGGGGGACTGAACTCTGCTCACCCTGAGCTTGAACCCATGAGGTGGTAATAACTCATGTCTGTGGGACTTAACAGGGCTCCATATGCAAAAGTGCAGACCAATCACAACAGGCAGTGAGCAGGGTGTGGCACCAGGAAGAGCTTCACCTTCTTTCTCAATAAGCACCCAATAGTGCTTGACCTCACCGTGCATGTTCCCAGTTCAGAAACTTCCACATGCAGCAGAAGATTCTCACTCATGCCCTGCTCCTAGTGTGTCTTTCCATTGCCTCTTCCTTCTGCTAGCTCAACTAAAGCTTTCCTTTGTGTAGAACATTGGTGAGCCCGTGTGGCTTCACTTCTTGACACAAATTATCTGCCAGGCATGGAAAGGCATCTCACCCTTTTGGTGACAGGACTCGGCTCTTCTTCCAAAGCTCCAGGCACCATGTGAGCCCCATGGGCATGTAGTCTGCTGTTATGTCCATTTCTATTCTTCCCAAAGCTGTGTGGCCTCTCCATGCCTTAGCTTCTCCTATAACATCTGGGGCTGAGGTTGTGGCCCAGCGGTAGAGTGCTCACATAACATATGCAAGCTCTGGGTTCAATCTTCAGCCCCACATAAAAATAAATAAATAAAATAAAGGTATTGTGTCCAACTACAACTAAATATATATGTGTTTATATATACAAAATAATACTGTCTATTGTATTATACTGTGACAATTATATGAGACAATTCAACTGCAGTATAAACACTAACCATGGAGAACCCCCCAGTTGCCTTCCTCCTGGAGTAGCAGTTCCAAATAAGAAGACATGGTTGGATGGCCCAACAGGCCCCAGACCTCTTGGCTGACCAGCTTATGCTTAAGGCAGGCAAGTCACCATACAGAAATAAGCACCTCCACTACTGACCTGGGAACCAAGCCCACCCCAAGACGCTCAGTGATTAGCCCTGCCAGCTGCCAACCACTGCCGTTCCTGGTCTTTTGTGGATCATCCCTTGCCCCCACTTTCTCTGGATGGCACCCTAGGCCTCCTCTCTCCCTGTCCTGCTTCTGCCCTGCCCAGCCTCCCCAGCCACAGTCATGAAAGTGTAGGCTGCCAGGGAGGGAGACGTGGCTTCTCTCCCAAGGCAAACAATTAGGAACGCATTGACCTCTCTTAATGGGCAATGTAACATTAAGCAGATGGAAGCCCAGACCCACACCACTTTGCAGAGAGTGGGGGCAGCCTGTGTTCAAATAGGACCTCTAAATGGAAACCTAATAGGCTGTTAATGGAACTTATCTAATTAAACTCACTTGTAATTAGGCACAAAGAAGAAAAACAGTCTGAATTTTGTTCTTGGAGAAAACAGATCTTTGTTTGATATGGTCAATAAGCCCGTACTTCAGTCTGCATTCAATTATCTCCTGCCTTCTGTCATGCACTGACATCACATCTGAGGACCCCAAGACAAGCCCAGGGCCTGCTCCCACCCTTCACAACCCAGAGACTTCAGGACTGTTGACAGTACAGAAGTGACTCTGTGGTGTCCTCTGGAGGGTAAGGCAGAGCAAGAGGAAAGCCTTTGGAAGCATTGGGGACTGATCTCTGGGTTGGAGCAGAGCTGCCCTACTCCTGGGACCCCAAAGCTAGGAGGTCCTCCAAGATGAAGGGATGTTCATAACCCTATTTTCTCTCATTCAAAAATACAAATAAAAAGAGGTAGTGGTCTGTAAGGCAGAGGTTACTGAGGAAATCGACTCTCAGCAAGGTGAGCTTGCCCAGTGTTGTATACAGCAAAGCCAAGACCTGGTAGTGACCCTGTAGAAGGACACAGTGAAGTCAGGTAGTGACGATGCTTTGCAAACTCTGAAGTGTGAATGGAGAGATCCAGCTTTATTTTCTGGAGAGGGAACAGTGAGATCTCAATTCCAAGCATCAGAGTACAATGTGCCCCCCCCCAACATATGTAGAACACAAGCTCTACTCCTGGGAGTTGAGCAGTATTGGGGGTTGTCCAGGTACAGGCTTTGGAACCAGAAAGACTGAGCCAGGTCTTGACCCACCACATGTGAACTCTGTGACCTTTGAGCAAGTGGCCTTCTGTAGTTCAGTTTGCCCATCTGTAAAGTGGAAGGAACCGTAGTTCTATCCCAAAGGCCTGGGTGAATGCATGCAATGCTTTAAACAGAGCACACAATGAGCCCCCACATGTCAGCCATTGCTACTAATCTGCCAAGATGGGCAAAGAGCCCACTGTCCCAAGTCCCCTTCCCTTGGAGATCCCCAATCTCTGTGCTTAAGATCGCTCCTAGCACAAGCATGAAGCCGAGATGCTGAAGCAGCCCTCAGGGTCTCTGGGAGGCTACAGGATTCTTCATGGTTGTATCTTGGGGTCTGTATTCCTAAGTGAAGCGTGACAGGACAGTGGCTACTCGGAGCCTCGTCTCACAGGGGTCTGGCCTCTGAGCTCCTCCCCACTTCCCCGGGTCAGGTTCTTGGCTTTCCTGTCACCCCTGCACCAGGACCATGGCTGTTCTCCGCTTTGAATGATTGGGTTGTTTGGGAGTAAGGAAAGGGTCACTGAGTCATCACCCTTTGTCCCCAGAGGGGTCTTGAGAGGCAAGAAGAGAGCCCTGCCTTGTGTGCCTGGGCCGGACAGAGGGCATCCACCCACACTCAGGCTGACAGCACAGCAGAGCCTTTGGCAGTGGCCAGGATGGCTGGAGGGCAGGGATGGAGCTTATAGTGGTACCTGGCACCTTGGTGTCTGCCTGTCTGCCCGTGTGGGCCAGTGGGCCCTGGGAAATAGGGGTTGGCTGCCCCATCTCTGGCCAGGGAGTGGCTTTTCTTTTTGCACTGGGTCTCCAAATTACATAGGGAGTCTGACACTTTCTCAGGTTGGTAGCCATGGATAACACTAGGTACATTTGAGGACTTTGGTCAAATCCTAAAATCCCAACAAGTTCAAGTCTTAGATCTTATCTGTGTCTAGATCCTAACAAAACCCTTGCAAATATGCTCCCTGCTATGAATTCCTAGTAGAAGCCCCTCAGGGCTCCAGTGATAACAATGGTAAGCAGGCAAAGACCAGAGGCCGTCCAGCAGCACCTGCTCCAGCAGCTTTGCTGGGACAGGGCCGAGAACACCAGGGAAGACCACCCAACTCAGCAAGCAACGGGAGCTTTCCACTGGGAATAGGTTCCTAAGCAGAAAATGGACATCACAAGCCACCTGGGTTGGGGAGACCACAGAGAGCAAGCTGCAGGCCCAAGCAGGCAAGCCACAGGGCACTGCAATCAGCAAACAGTCAGCACTGGCTTCTTGAATGAATTGATGCTGAAAATGTTCCTGGTCTTAGCAGCATGCTCTTCTCTGCCAGGGAACACAGTGTGTCTACCAGCTACTTTCACTCTCTAAGGCTGACCTACAGAGCAGCTGGAGGGTAAGTGCAAGTTCAGGTTTGCCTTTGGTAAAAAAGGTACAAGCCATGAGCTGGGAATCGGGGTTTTGGTTCCAGCTCTGCTCTAAGTACTTGCATGGCTGTGGGCAATCCATCCTATACCTCTGCATCTCAGCTCCTGTCCCAAAGAGGCAGTAGGATGGAAATGTCACATTATCTCTGAAGTCACTCTGTCAGCTTCCCACAATGGCTACATTGCTGCACACGCAGTTAAAACACAATTTTCATGGTGAGATTACACAAAAACTGAACATCAGAGGCTGCGCAGAACCTAGTCATTTTCCAGGCATTTCAAGATCTGCACAGATGGAGGAGTCTCGTCCTTGAGGTTGTAGGGCCAAGGGCAGCCCCACGGTGTGCTCAGGCCTGGGAGCATGTTCCAGCTGGTCACTTTACCTGGAGGTTTACGTGTTGTCCAGAAGGAAAGCCCTGTCTCTGCTGCCAGACAAGAAACAGAGACCACAGCAGAGAGGTTGCAGGTCTGGTTTGCGCTCTGGTGCCTGTGCACTAGGGTGGGGACAGGGAGGATGACAGGCACCAGGAGTGGAGAAGAGTGACACTCGGAGTGTGGTGGAGTCACGCACAGTCCTGCCCTACTCAGAAACAACTCTACACCTTAGCAAGCTACGTGCTCCCCTACATCTCCTGTCAGATGCATGTGGGCCAGCAGCGGCCATCTGGACTCTAAAGTCATTTGTAGTCACAACAGGCAACTATATCTAGTAAAAAACAACAGCATTACTGAAACCATCTGCCTTAGGCTTGAAATGGAACATTTAAGAAACAAGAGATGTCTCCTCCGTGGGGACATGGAGGATTCAAAGACATGGGCCCGGCCGGCACATGGCTGACAGCAGATGGCAGGTTCTAGACAAGGCACAGGGACTCCTCATGCGGATAACTGCTACTCTGCCCCCTCCTGCCCACCTGTGTGGAGCACTGCACAGAGGCTCCTCTCCTGGATCCCTGCTGCTCTGTCCTCTCCTGCCTACCTGTGTGGAACACTGTACAGAGGCTCCTCACCTGGATCCCTGCTGCTCTGCCCTCTCCTGCCTACCTGTGTGGAACACTGCACAGAGGCTCCTCACCTGGATCCCTGCTGCTCTGCCCTCTCCTGCCCACCTGTGAGGAACACTGCACAGAGGCTCCTCACCTGGATCCCTGCTGCTCTGCCCTCTCCTGCCTACCTGTGTGGAGCACTGCACAGAGGCTCCTCATCTGGATCCCTGCTGCTCTGTCCTCTCCTGCCTACCTGTGAGGAACACTGCACAGAGGCTCCTCACCTGGATCCCTGCTGCTCTGCCCTCTCCTGCCCACCTGTGTGGAACACTGCACAGAGGCTCCTCACCTGGATCCTTGCTGCTCAGCCCTCTCCTGCCCACCTGTGTGGAACACTGCACAGAGGCTCCTCACCTGGATCCCTGCTGCTCTGCCCTCTCCTGCCTACCTGTGTGGAGCACTGCACAGAGGCTCCTCATCTGGATCCCTGCTGCTCTGCCCTCTCCTGCCCACCTGTGAGGAACACTGCACAGAGGCTCCTCACCTGGATCCCTGCTGCTCTGCCCTCTCCTGCCCACCTGTGTGGAACACTGCACAGAGGCTCCTCACCTGGATCCCTGCTGCTCTGTCCTCTCCTGCCCACCTGTGTGGAACACTGCACAGAGGCTCCTCACCTGGATCCCTGCTGCTCTGCCCTCTCCTGCCCACCTGTGTGGAACACTGCACAGAGGCTCCTCACCTGGATCCCTGCTGCTCTGCCCTCTCCTGCCCACCTGTGAGGAACACTGCACAGAGGCTCCTCACCTGGATCCCTGCTGCTCTGCCCTCTCCTGCCCACCTGTGAGGAACACTGCACAGAGGCTCCTCACCTGGATCCCTGCAGCTCTGCCCTCTCCTGCCTTCCTGTGTGGAACACTGCACAGAGGCTCCTCACCTGGATCCCTGCTGCTCTGTCCTCTCCTGCCTACCTGTGAGGAACACTGCACACAGGCTCCTGACCTGGATCCCTGCTGCTCTGTCCTCTCTTGCCTACCTGTGTGGAGCACTGCACAGAGGCTCCTCACCTGGATCCCTGCTGCTCTGCCCTCTCCTGCCTACCTGTGAGGAACACTGCACAGAGGCTCCTCACCTGGATCCCTGCTGCTCTGCCCTCTCCTGCCTACCTGTGTGGAGCACTGCACAGAGGCTCCTCACCTGGATCCCTGCTGCTCTGTCCTCTCCTGCCCACCTGTGTGGAACACTGCACAGAGGCTCCTCACCTGGATCCCTGCAGCTCTGCCCTCTCCTGCCCACCTGTGTGGAACACTGCACAGAGGCTCCTCACCTGGATCCCTGCTGCTCTGCCCTCTCCTGCCCACCTGTGTGGAGCACTGCACAGAGACACCTGACCAGGTTCCCTGCTGATCTGCCCCACCTGCCCACCCGTGAGGAGGGCTGCACATGCTCACACCTTGGGTCATTCTCTCAGATACATTTGGAAACAAGGTTTTGCTTCAAACAGGGGCATATTAAGGGTATGTTGTCTTCAGCATTGCCCAGAAAATTGCCCTCTTCCTCACAGCAGTACAGGCCACCCAGGCTTCTGTGCAGGGACAGGAGGCTGCTCTGGTAACCCCATTGGTCCTTACTTTGTACCATACATGGCAGGTGCTGGAGAAAGCACTTCCAGTCCTCCTCTCCAAGGCACACCTGGAAGTGTGGCTGTAAGAGGTGGTGGCCATTTGAGGACAGGAGACCACATTTCGGCAGTAGGGAGCCAATCCTACACCCTTTCCAAGGATGAGTTGAGATGTCTGCTCAGCTCAGGTCACCTTATGGCTACACTAGAGGATCAGACACAGCTGGCCTGAGGAGTTCTGGACACCATCCCCTCCTGTCTGAAATATGTGTCCTGCCACATACAACCAGGCTGTTGGGCAGATCTCTTCAGCTTTCTGCTTCCAAGACTGGTTCAACTCACCTGAATGCCAGCTCTGTCCCTCCTCCCTCCAAACTACTATTTAGTTAGTTGGCTGGGCCTTGGGAAAGCTGACTGATGCCACTCAGCGTGGGAAGTGCTCAAGATAGCAGAAAAGCAGATAAGCACAAAACAACCACGATGGATGCCAGGGGTGCCCCGAGCCAGCTGTGAGACCAGGCAGCACTGTCAGAGGCTGCCTGCATCCAGTAGTGCCTACTGAGGACGGCAAGGAAGGGCTGGAGCACTGGAGAGCCAGGGAGGCACTCGGAGAGGCCTGGAGTCCTCCTGATGGCAGCGGACGGAGGAAGCTCCATTGTGGCAGCCTTCCTTTCCCCCACCAAGGGAAAGTGTTGGCAGACGTCCATGAGGAGAACAGGCCTGTCAAGTGGCACTGGTGCCAAGGTCGGTGGAAGGACACAGGCATGTCCTCGCCATGTCCAGACCTGAAACTTCTTGCCCAGCTAAATCGTGTGACTGGCACTAAAAGTCACCCCCCCATTTTTAACATTTTATGACTTTTTTAAAAGTCCTTTCATTCTGTAATTTTATGAATGTAACTTCAAAATGGCTTCTGGAATTCAGGACAAGAACTAATGTGAACTTTGGGGCAGAATCCTCTGGGAACAAGTTTTATTCTGACAAAGAAAAGAAGTTTTTATATCATTTTAGCATAAAAAAATTGAACCTCATGGAATAATCTTGCCCTTTTAAAAAGTATTTTTAAATGCCCCTTAATATCATGAAACAAATAGCTTCCACATAGGTCACCTTAGCCAGAAGTGGTGGCCAAGCCTGCGATCCAAATGGCTGGGGAGGATCACAAGTTTAGGAGGATCACGAGCCTTAGCAAAAATAAAATAAAGTAAAAGCCCATCACCTCAAACAATGAAAGACAAATTTGTGCTAGAGCCTTCTGTGGCTTCAAGAGGAAGAGGGTTACTGTAGAGGAAGGCAGGGAGGGGCGAGGCCCTGCTGACCAGCTCAATCTGGGACAGGGCCCACCAATCCCTGCTTTGCCACAGAGGCTGGGTATAATGGTGTAGAAGCACCACCCAGTGTCAGGCTCAGGGACTGCAGCAAGGTTTTCCAAGACCTGAGGGAAGCTTTAACTGGAGACTCTGTGCTGTTCCAACCACAGCCTAATTTCAGGCCTGTGGGTCATTTCTGTAGCGCAGGCAACTGAATCCCACACAGTCTCCAAAGTCTGTACTTGATGATTTAGAAAACTGTCTCAATGCAGAACAGCCCTAGGAGCTCGGTCACATCCGCCACATCCGCCTGTTTTCAATGGCAGCATCCCTCCTGGGAGTGCAAGCTCAGAGGCAAGGGTCTATATGCTGAAGGTCCCTGTACTGCATGGTCAGGAGTCGGGGGCACTCCCTGGGCCTCATGGTTGCGACAGTGAGCATTCCCTGGACCTTATAGCAGTGAATATTCCCTGGTGGCAGTGAGCATTCCATGAACCTCATGGTCAGTGGCAGTGAGCACTCCCTGGACCCCATGGTCCGTGGTGATGAACATTCCCTGGACTTATGGTCAGTGGCAGTGAGCACCCCCTGGGCCTCATGGTCAGTGGCAGTGAGCTCTCCCTGGACCCCATGGTCAGTGTTGGTAAACACCCTCTGGATCCCCTGGTCAATGGTGGTGAGTGCTCCCTAGGTGCCATGGTCAGTGTTGGTGAGATCTCCCTAGGCCTGGTGAGCACTCCCTGGACCTCATGGTCAGTGGCAGTGAATGTTCCCTGGACCTATGGTCAGTGGCAGTGAGCACCTCCTGGATCTCATGGTCAGAGGCAGTGAGGAGTCCCTGGACCCCATGGTCACAGCATTCCCTGGGCCTCATGGTCTGTGGTAGTGAGTGCTCCCTGGACCTCATGGTCAGTGGTAGTGAGTGCTCCCTGGTGCTTATGGTCAGTGGTGATAAGCACCCCCTGGGCCTCATGGTCAGTGGCAGTGAGCACTCCCTGGACCCCATGGTCAGAGTGCTCCCTCGACCTCATGGTTAGTGGGGGTGAGTGCTCCCTGGGTCTCAAGGTCAGTGGGTGGTGAGCACTGAAGGTTGCCTAAAATGTCAGTCTTCTCAATGGAAGCTTCTCCTTTCCTGACTCTCAGTGCCCTGGCCCTTCTCTCAGGTCTGCTGTCCTCTCTGATCTGTCCCTACCCTCATGCGCACGCTCCAGGCACAGCTCAGCCTCACTCACATCCCTGCTGCAGCGGGAGAACACTGCCCCTGTGTAATCTCCAGGGCAATCTCCTTGGCCCAACACCTTCTGTGTGTTTACAAGCAGGAATTTAGGTCCTGGGAATAGGGAACGAGGTAGATTGTGGCATGGGGATGTGGGTGTGGAATAGGTATAGACAGGGAACATGGGTACTTCAACTGCAACACAGGGTCCCCATGGTGTTTCTTCCTAGATCACCAGAAACAGTAACATTTTGCTTCCCTCAGTCAATGTTCTTCCAACAGCCTCTACTTATGGCTAGTAAAAATGAAAATGTCTGTAATTCCCCTGTCAGAATTGTCCAAGTTGTAACGGAGCAACTGCTTTATCCCAGGTAGGTTGACTGAGTCCAGGCAGCCTAAGGAAGATACCTGGGGTATGCCTTTATTAAATGGGTGGATAATCCATGCCACAGAAAGTCTGTTCACTTTGTATATGGAATTGCAACAAAGCCAGCAGCTTGCCAGGTGTGACAGCACAGATCATCAGGACTACACATGTGCTGCTGTCCCTGACTTAGTCACTGCTTCCCAGACTTCTGGGTGAGGTGCCTGCTGACTCTATTTCCTTGCAGCTCCTCTTTTGGTTTTGATATAAATGATCTCCACACCACTGAGAGGCTTCTGCTGATGACAGGACAAGTGGTACTCGGGTTCTTAAGTAATTTCTCTCTGGTTATAATTTCCTTAACACGTTACCTATTTTGTATCCTGTTTCTTTTTTGCAGAATATTTTTTAGAGATGGACAATTTCAGAATATCTGTATTTTTTAACTTATGCTTTCCCTACTAAATTTTGACTTCCTTAAGGCAAGAATTGTTTTCACCTTTCTCAGTATCTCTTGCTAGCACGAGAGTAATGCTCAATGCGAGTGTGCTGATATAGCTCAGAAAGAATAATGATTGGATCTGGAGGAGACATCTTGACTGTGGTGACAGAATTCCTAATTCATGTCCAGGACTGGAAGTAGAATCCTTGGCACTGGGCTTCAAGAACTAGCAGATCAAAGGGAAGAAGTAAGCCTTCCTAACAGTACTCAGATTTGTCACATGGCAATCTCCTGCACCCTCTTATCTTAGGCAATTTGAAATTATTTAACAAAATTTCATGAATTGGTACTTTATAAACAACAGAAGTGTATTTGTCATAGTACTAAGGGCTACAAAGTCCAAGATCAAAGTTTCTGCAGATCTGGTGTCTGGTGAAGGCCTCAATCCTAGTTTATGGATAGCCATTCTCTTTTTGTATCCTCATGGGAGGGAAGGAGTGGAGGTCTGGAGACTCTTTTCTAGGGACACTAATCCCATTCCCAAGAGTTCCACCCTCATGACCCAATCACGTTTCTAAGGTAATTTCTCCCATCTCCTTTATAACTCAGGCCCATCCTTCACCAACTCCTCCTTGACATGCGCACACTGGATCCATCTCCATAAACTTGCTCTGACACCCTATTTTCTCTTGCCCTGTGACTTGTGGAGCAACTCTATTCAGGGTGTGTCACATTTCCCTCTTAACAGACACCCTTTACAGGGTCGGGCACTGACAGAAGAGAGTATTCAGGAGTCACACTGAGCACCTAGGATGACTCCTAATGTGGAAACACATTGGTGGGGTGATCTTGTTAGGGAGACAGGGCCCATCCTGATGTGTAAAAAGGAGGATTGAAATATCTTGTCACATAGCACCCCAGAGGCAGGGCCCACCTCAACACTGTTCTTCTGCCAGGGCCCCAGAGCAGCTGCCAGCACCATCTGCCACCCCAGGCCCCATGTCTGCCATAGAGCTGAGCCAGCTCCTGCTCTCCAGCAAGGTGAGGCTTCCTATGAGCACCACATGTTTCCCTCTTCCTGCATGATTTAGAGCTCAAGGCTGGAAGGCTCAGCCAGTGTGGTTGATATGAATAGATGAGGCTAACAAGGGTCAGAGACAACTCACAGCTGGATGTTAGTGGACTGAGCTGGAGTGGGGTTGTTGCAGGGCATTGTCCCCTCCAGAGTCCAGAGTATGGCCTGCACAGGGCCAGGTGGTGCCATGGGGAAGATTTGTCAGAGGTGCCTCTGTATGTAATGCTCTGTTGGCTTTCTGGGCACATTGGCCTAGAGCTGGGCCTCCTGTATGCCTTCTGGGGAGGCAGGAGGCTACTTGAACTTTCAGGGGCATCTGGGCAGAAATATGTATGGGGAGCCAGGTCAGCCCCCCATGAGGAGCAGGTAAAGATTGTCAGTTTTTCAACAAAAGTTATAGAGCTTCATTTTGAGTAAAAAACAGAGGTCCCCAGAAATTTCTTAAGGTTTCTGTGGAGACAAAAACACTTCCACCCTTCAATAGTGTGTTTGGCAGCTCCTTGTGTTAGAGGGAGCATTTGTGAAATGTTCAGAAATTGAGCAGCAGCCACAGGTCAGAATTGAGCTCCCTGTGTCCTCTGCAGTGAAGTCTTCCCTAGAGAGGGGAATGTTCCTCCTTCCCACCACCTGTGCACAAGGTCACATTCCTGCACCCCATTAGCCTTCTGAATGGGGTGTGAGCTGCATTCTGAAATGCTGTGTCCATGGGGCATCTCCTTTGAGTACTGAGAGGGAAACCTGACTGAGGAAGGCCCAAGGAGGGTTGACAAGGGTGGATTTTGATTAAATTGTAATTCATTGGGTTTGAGCAGAGGGTTGTAGCCCCCAACTATTGTACCCTCACTGCCTTAAAAGGCTGGCTGGGCCCAGTGGACACAGGTGAGATACCATGAGCAGGTGGAGCATCCTCTTCTGTGCCTTCCTTAGACACCCTTCCTGCTGAGATTAAAAGGGACACCTTGGCTGTTCCAAATTGTGGATGGCTAGGGGGGCATGAGAGATTGGTGGGCTTTCTGGATTCTGGGATTTTGGAGATTGAGTTTCTAACACATTAAATTTTAAACACGTGGAATGCAAACATTCAAGCCATAGTGCCATGTTTTTAGATTCAGGCATGGGATAATGGGTTCAATTTCAGCTTCAATGTGCAAACTTATGTTGTGGAATAAAGAGAACACTGAATCTCTTTGGCCATTCTGAATAGAACTTCTGTGTATAACTGCATGTTCTATATACATATTTTCAAGACATATTTTCTAAGCAATTGTCTAAATTCTTAAGTTTTTATTGGATCATATGGTGTGCTTATGTATTGCTCTGGAAAAAAAACTTAAAACTTTTAAAAGTGATGAACTTTTATGCATTCCACCAGCAATGAATGAGAGTTCTGGTTCTACATCTTCTAATCAATACTCATTGAAAAAGTTTGTAGCCATTGAATGCAGTTGAAGTTCCATACAGCTTTGTGGTCATTTCCCCTCATGTCAGGTGAAGCTGAGCAGCATTTCTATGCTTTTTTGCCCTTTTCATATCTTCTTTGGTGAGTTGTCAGTTCAGATATCAACCCATTTTAATTTGATTGTTTCTTACCATATTTAGGATACAAGTCCACTTTAGATTGACTTTATGTATTTTCCAAATATTTTCACCAGTCTCTGGCTTAATTTTTTTGTTCCCTTAATGTGAATTTTTCAGAGTAGATGTTTTTATTTAAAAAAAAAATTGGAGGGAGGGGGCTGGAGTTGTGGCTTAGTGGTAGAGCACTTGCCTAGCATGTGTGAGGCACTGGGTTCAATTCTCAGCACCACATATAAGCAATAAAGGTCCATCAATAACTAATAAAAATATTTTTAAACTGGTACTGAGCATAAAATACAGGGGTACTCTACCACTGAGATATATTTCCAGCTCTTCTTAACTGTTTTACTTTGAGACAGGGTCTTGCTAAGTCACCTCAGGCTACCTAATAGCTGGGACTACAGGCCTGCCCCACCATGCGCAGCGACAATTTAAATTTAAATTAAGTCCACATTATCAATTCTTTCTTTCATGGTTTTGTTTTTGCAGCTGTATTTTTTATATAAAATCTCAATATGAAACATGGTCATAGTAGTCTCTACTATAATTATTATAGTTTCACATTTTTTATATAAGCCATGGACTATTTAGAGTGAGTTTTGTGAACCTTATAAAAGGTTTTCCCTGTCCATTTCTCCCATTGGGTTTCCAAACACTCAATCACCATCTGTGCAATAGATGCTGTTTTCTTCATGAAGGTCTTTTTTCCTTGACAAAATCAGCTGCCTCTAGGCATGTGTGAGTTTTGGGCTCTCCACTCATCTCCATTTATCTACCTGTGTATTCCTTCACAGCATCACTTTTTCCTCACTACTTCAGCTTTCTCACAGGTGTTGTGATACAGATGTGTGAGTTCTTTGTCCTTCTGTAGTCTGTGACATCTATTCTAGGTTCAGAAACAATTTTCTGGAAATTTGAGTGTGATTGTGCTGAATCTGCAAATCAACTGTGAGAGAATTTCATCTTTACTATGTAGAGACCTGAACAATGAATATTTCTATTTATATTTTGTTTGATTTCTTTCAATTATTTCAAGATTTTCTAAAAGTGTAGTTGTAATTTAAAACATATATAACTTTTCAATTTGGGGGATGCTATTGTAAATGGAATTGTTCAATTTTTTTTCTTATTCTAGTTTTTAAATTCCAATTTTTCCTATATAGTTTTGTTGATAAATACAAGAAATCAATTGATTTTTGCTTGACTATGTATTTTGCTTTTTGCTATCTTTATCCTTTATGAACATGGGATGGTGGATTCTATTACTGTTTGATTTCCAAAATTATAGCCTCATAAAATCAAAACCATGAATTTCAGAGCTTCACCAGGACTGCCACAAGGGGGTGCAGGGCCAGTGCTGAACAGTAGGCACTGATTATCCTCAACTGCCCACAATGGCCAGAAGAGGGTTCTCAGAGTGACTTTTTCTGATCCCCTTGAATCATGACTGCCAGGGATGGGTGTCCTGTGCCCACAGCAAACTTTCCTCTCAGGACTCACCTGGGGAAATCCATGGCTGGGGATACCTGGGGTCTATGTCCACAGTGAGGTAACCCAAACCTTCAAGACCTGCTGTAACCCTTGTGGTCCACCAGGGGAGACCATTGCTGTGGACACCTTGGGGCTATGAGTGTGGTGACAAAAGCTTCCTTCTCCTTGGGACCCACACAGAGAAATGCTGTAGCTGAGGACACCTGGTGCCCATGTCCACAGTGAGGTAACTCTAACCCCAACCTGGGAACCCACCCAGGAAGGGACCATGGGTGCAGGCTAAAGGCACCTTGGAGCAATGACTGTTGTGACAGAGCTTCCTTGATTCCCTCACAGGGAGATGCCTTGGCTGGGGACACCTAGGGACCGTGTATACCATGAGATTTCTTCCCCTTTGCATCTACATGTGGATGGCACAGTGATTTGGGGATAACTGAAGTCTATCAGAGGAAAAGGTGGAGGAAGAATGAGGAAAAGCCTCTTTGTCCACTATCCCAGGTGCCGAGGAAGAAGCTCTGCTGTGTTTTTACTTTTGTAGGTAATATTTTGGTGGGACTTAATTTTATGAAAGTATTCCTTGTGAGGCTTTGACTGCTCACTGTCATAGTATATTTTATGGGGAGAAAACCCAGCACACTAAAAGGAGAAATTGAGGTACAAACTCAGGGTAGTACAGGGGAGGCCTGGGATTCCCAGCACAGGGAGACTCACTAGTGCCTGAGGGCAAATGCTAATGTTGCTTCATTGTTTATATTTATTCTGGGTAAGTCTGTACACAGTTGAGTGATTTGTCTGATAATTCCCAGAAGCCACTGTGGTGATAACTGTGCTTACATAGACATCTGACAGGTGTTTGTGGGAAAAACACTGGACTACATTACCCATAATTCTCAGGGGGTAGTAGAAGCTTACAGGAGTGTCCCCCACTGTGAGCTAGCAAAGTGTGGGACTACATTACCCACAGTCCTAAGGGGGAAGAAGCTCTCAGGATCCCACCAGAGAATCAGCAAAACACTAGACTACATTACCCACAATGCTTGGGTTGGGGGTGGGAATGGGAGGTTCATAGGAATTTCTTCACCACAAGCTGTAACGTGGGGACTACATTACCCATAATGCTGGGGGACAGAAATCACAGGATTCCCAAGCCTCCTGTGAGCTGGTAAAAGAAGCGAATAAATTATTCACAATCTGGAGGTGGCAGATGCTTCCAGATTCTCCCACAGGAGCCAGCAAAATGCTACACTACAGTGCCTTCAGCCCTCTGGTGTGGAAGTTCTCAAAAGCCCCCTTTCTCCACCCCCCAGGCAGGCAAAAATGCTGAACTACATTATTTATAATCCACGGAGGGGTAGGTAGAAGTGCACAGAATCAACCCCCCTGAGCCAGAAAATACAGGGACTTTATTACCATCCTACTGGAGCAGAAGTTCCCTGGGTTCTGCAGAGAGAACCAATGCTGGACTACATTACCCACAATCTATAAGGGGGTTAACCTCATCGGAGAACTGCTCCCAATAAATTGACAAAATGCTGGACTACATTACCCACAGCCCTCAGGGTCAGAAACTTTTAGGAGAATTATTTCCACCTCTTCCCGTGAGTGGGAAAAAATCTGTACTAAATGACCTACAATCCTAAGGAAGATGAAGCCCCAGGAGCCCCATGAAGAGCTAGCAAAATGCTGAACTACTTTACGAAAAGAATGGAGTTAAGGTTTGGGTTTTTCTGACTCTCCTTGGGGGATCCTGGGTGCTTCCTCACCCTAAGAATTATGGGTGATGTAGTCCTTGATCTTACCCACACACCTCTGCCAGGAGACCCATGAAAGCTGAATGCACATGCTTGCCCTTATACCCTGAGGATTCTGAGTAATTTTAGGGGTAGGGATAGGGGTAGGGCTAGGCAAAAATTAGCCACAGGTCAAAGGTCAGTGAGATTTACAAAACCAAGAGGTACTCTTGAATTTCTGCCACTAAAGACCATGGGTAGTATAGGCCCAGGTTTAACCACTGACACTGGAGATCCTGGGAAATTCTTCCCCTTAGGATTATGGATAATGTAGTCCCAATATTTCCTGCTCTTAGCTTGGTATTGTGGGAGGCTCTCCCCAAATATTGTGGGTGAAGTATTAACAGGTGTATGGCTTAGGTTGAGGAATTCTGGGTAATTCCTCCTACCAATTCACATGGAATTGTGGGTAATATAATCCCATGTTTTATTCAAACTGTGGAGACTCGTGGGAGATTCCTCCCCTGTTAGAGTTATGGGTAATGTAGTTTCATGATTTATTGGCTCTGTGCAGAGGATCTTGGGAACTTCCTCCCTCCTAGGATTATGGGTAATATAGTACAAATTGCCTGCCCATTGCTGGGTATTCTGGGAGCCTCCTCCCTGAGGATTTTGGGTAATGTAGTCCCATGATTTGCCCTCTCCATGTAAAGAATTCTGGGAATTTCCTGAGCCATAGAATTGTGGGTCATGTAGTCCCACGTATTACACAGTGGGTGATTTGCAGAAGCTTCCTTTCCTGTGGACTTGTGGGTATTGTAGTCCCATGATTTAGCCTCTCTGAGCAAAGAATTCTGGGAACTTCCCCTTCTTAGAATCATGAATGACATAGTATCAACATTTGCTGTTCACCACTGGGTATTCTGTGAGCCTTTTTCCATAAAGACCGTGGGTGAAGTAGTAAAGAACATACCACTTACTTTGGGCAGCTCTGGGAATTCCACCCAATAGAATTGTGGGTAATGTAGTCCCATGATTTGTCCTCTTTGTGCAAAGGATCTTGGAAACTTCCTCCCCTTTAGTATTATGGGTAACATAGACCCAGTATTTCTCCACTCACCACTTGGTATTTTGGGTGCCTCCTTCCCTGAGGATGATGGGTGAAGTAGTCGGGAGCATACCACTCACTTTGGGGAATTCTGGGAGCTATCTCTCTCTCTCTCTCTCTCTCTCTCTCTCTCTCTCTCTCTCTCTCTATTTGAATTGTGGGTAATGTAGTCTCATAATTTGTTTTCTTCATGCAGAAATCCTGAGAACTTCCTCTGCTGAGGATTATGGGTAGTGTAGTTCCAACATTTGCTTGCTCTCTGCTGGGTATTCTGGAAGCCATTTTACCCCTTAGTTTTATGGGATATATAATCCCAAGTTTTGCCTGCTCACTGTAAGAGATCCTGGAAAATGCGTCTTCATAGAATTCTGGAAATTAAAGTTCCATTATTTGCTTGTTCACTCTTGGCTGCCCTGGGAGACTCTTCCCCTAAGAATTATTAGTAATTTAATTTCAGATTTATTGCTCACTTTGGGGAATCTTGGGTGCTTTGAGCCCATGTAATTATAGGTATTATAGTTCTAGACATAACCACTTCGGAGGGGGAGGGGGACACCATTACCCATAATCCTAAAATGGAGGTAGTTCCCAGTATCCCGCTTCTTCCATTTTAGTATTATTGGTAATGTCTCAGGTTTTTCCCTGATAGCAGCAGGGTCTCAAATGAGGATTATGGGTAATGTAGTCCAAATTGCCTGCCCACTGCTGGGTATTCTGGGAGCCTCCTCCCTGAGGATTTTGGATAATGTAGTCCCATGATTTGCCCTCTCCATTCAACGAATTCTGGGAACTTCCTGTGCCATAGAATTCTTGGTCATGTAGTCCCAAGTATTACCTAGTGGGGGGGTCTTGTGGAAGCTTTCTTTCCTGTGGACTTGTTACTTTCCCAATGAGGATTGTGGGTAATGCAATCTTGGGTTTATCACTCACTGGGGGATTCTGGGAGATTCCTCCCCCCATAAAGATTTAAATACAGTGTCAGGTTTACCACAGGCCAAGGGGTTCCTGGAACATCTTTGCCTTAGGTAATACAGTTCCAAGATTTATGAATAACATGCCCACATTTTTCCTTGATAAGCATTGGCAATACTCGGAGCTTCCCTTTTTTCTTGGGATTGTGCATAGTGTAATCCACACTGGTTTAGCTGGCCCACAATAGGGAATTAGGAGTTCCTAAACCTTAGTCTGTACATGATACATTCCTGGGTTTACCACTTATGTCAGAGGATCTTGGAAACTTTCTCCCATTAGGATTGTAGGTAATGTAGTCCCACGTTTTACCTGATCACTTGGGGAATCTTAAGAATTTCTGCCCATAGTAGGATTGTGGGTAAAGTGGCCTCACCATGAGGAATTTTGGAGTCTTTCTTTTTAGAAAATTATAGATAATTATGGATAACTAAATTATGGTTAATTTAGTCCTGGGTTTAACCACTCAACATGGGGTATTCTGGGACCTTCCTACCTCAGAGAAGGGCACCGTTTGCAGCAAGCAGCACCACCCAAAGGAGCCGACTCCATGGTCTACCAACTCACTCAAGTCAATTCCTTTCTATGGAACCTCCCGCTGCAAGGACACCGGGCAGCCTTGGCTTTAGCTTTCCTGGGAGTCCACTTGGGTGAGCAACAGAGGCCTGGGGCCGCTCACCCTGGAATCCCAGCTCGAGCTGGCGTCTGCGCAGATCGCGACCTGGAAGGAGACCCCGCCCTTGAGCCTCAGGGGGCTAGACGGAGCCCAAGCGCCATGGCAGGCAGCCTAGTGCAGGCGGGCTTCCTTCTCTCTTCCGCTGGTCCTCCCGTGCACACCATTAGCTCACCTGGACGCTACCGTGGGTCTGCGGTCAGTCTTGATTGCTTCGGCCCAGGTGAGGCAGGCTCCCGACCTGCGGTGGCGTCGCACAGCGAGAGGGCGGGCGCGGCAGGCGGGATGGGAGCGTGCTGGGGGACCGCGGGGTGGCGGGGCGCAGAGGCTCCTGCCGCTGCTGTGTGGTGCAGCGGATATAGCGGCGCGGGGGAGAGGGGCGCCCTGGAACGCGCCGTCCATGGCCGCCTTCGGAACTCTAACTGGGCGCCAAGGTCCTAAGGTGAAGGTCAGGTGGAGAGCGACAGCTCCCTCTGACCGGGCAGGCGGTGGTCGCATCCTTAATGCAGAGGGGTCTGCACTGCTCCGGAGTCTGCGTCTTAGAGGTCAGGGCTGTAATTAACTGGAGGGACTCATTTTGTAGCAAAGGGATCTGCAGCCTGTGATGGCAGGATGTTCAGAATTGATGGCTTTGAGTGGTAAGCAATGGAATAGTGAGTCAATGATGTCTGGACTCCCAGAGCTGCTGCTTTTTTTTTTATATGGCGAACAAGGAAGCTGATGTTCTGTTTATAAGACTTAAAGTGCTCCAAGATTTATGAGAAACATCAGGGAAGTGTGGTTCTGTGATGGTAGGACTCACAGTACTGCTGGACTCTGGTAGTAAGGGAACTGGGATTCTATTGATGACTGGACAACCAAGACTACTGTCTTCTAGATAGAAAGACATGGAACTGTTGTCTATGACAGCAGTACACACAGGGCTGCTGCAATCATCATGGAGACACAGAAAGTTGTGTTTCCATGATATTTCAGAAATCCAAGGGCTGCTGATGTCCACATGGAGAGGCAGGTAACTGGTGTTGTAAGATGACAGAATTCACTGGGTTACTGGGCTGTATGATGGCAGGATTGACAGAGCTGCTGAATTCCATGTGTAAGCAAGGGGAATTTATGGTATGCCTCACAGTACTGCTGGGATCTGCTTGGAGAGCAAGTTAACTTGGTTGTATGATGGCAGGAATTGCCAGGCTGCTGGGTTTAATGTGGAGAGCAGAGATGGGTTTCTCTAATGACAGGATTCCTGGGGCTGCTGGTGTGTATGTTCAAGGGGAGACAATTGGGTTTCTATGATGGCAGAAATTGCAGAGCTTCTTGAATTTACATGGAAGTCACAGAAATTGGGGTTCTGTGATGTCAGGACTTACAAACTTGCTCTGCTCTTTGTGGACAGCTAGGGAAATGGGTTCTTATGATGGCAGGATGTGAAGGACTGATGGACTGCTGTAGAAAAGCCAGGCAACTTGGTTTCCATGATGGGTGGACACACAGTACTGATGGGCTGTACATCAGGAACAGGAGAATGGGATTCTATGTGATCAGGAAATCATACTGTCCATAATTTCCATTGCTAGTGGTCTATAATGCTCATGGTCTCAGAATTACCATGGCTGCTGGAATCTATTTGGAGATCCACAATGCCAGGGCTACTTCTGTCCATATTCAAAGCCAGGCAACTGGGATAATGATAGCAGGAAATGCAGGGCTTCTGGGCACCAATTGTACAGACAGATGACTGGGGTTCTATTGATGGAGAGATGTGCAATACTGTTGAATTCTATATCCAGAAAACTGGAGTTTTCTGATGGAAGGATTCTTAAGGTTGATCATGTCTACTGGCAGATCCAAGAAACTTGATATCTAAAATGTGAACTATTGCAGGGTTGCACATGTCCACATGGAGAGACAGGAACATACAGGATTGCTGTGCTGTATATGGAGACCCACCTAACTGGTGTTGTATGAGAGCAAGAATCACAGGGCTGTTGTGCTCCGTAAAAAGAGCTGACAGTTTCTTTTTTTTTTTTTTTTTTTAATGGGGGATGAAACACCATAACTATTATAATTTTTTACTCAGATCCACATTTTTCTTTCTGGAACTCTTTATGAGCCTGTCCCTCATTTTCATGACTTAGACAGATGGAAAGAACACATACACATTTTGCTTTGAATATCTTCTTCTAGTTCTTTGGTGTAAAAACCTAGGAATAGATTTGAGTACTATGATAATTCTAATAATTCTAATTTTAACTTTTTGATGAAACTGCAATTATTTCACACACAGGTTACACATTTGTCTTCATTCTTACCAATGCTTGCTATTGTAAATTATTTTAACAGGAGTGAGGAAATTTCACTGTGACTTTAACTTACATAACCATAATTAATGAGACCTTAAGCATCTTTTCATATTTGCCAGTGCAGTGTGTATTTAAGTTCTTTTTCAAGTTGAAAAGCATATATATATATGCCTTTTATTTCTTTATGTGTGTTGGTGAGTCATAATAAGAAATCTGGACAAGGCACAGTGTTGGATGCCTGTTAATCTAGAGCCTTGGGGAGGGTGAGGCAGGGGGAATACAAATTCAAAGCCATGCTGAACAACTTATTGATACCCTAAAGCAACTTAGGAAGACCTTATCTAAAATTAAAATAGTTGAATAAATAAATAAATAAAGGTACGGGGATGGAGCTCAGTAGTTAAGTGTCCCTGGGTTCAATCTCTGGTATATATAAAGGTCTTTGACCCAGTTTCCTGGCACTAACCTCCTGATCCTTCAATCTATGAAGCAGTGAAGCAGTGTGTCTATTTGCAGCCAGGGAGGTGAACCATGATCTATGATTTCTGGGTGGCCCTGGATGGCTGGGTGCAGTGGAACCAACTCTGTGATTAGCGCATTGGAACTTGTGCCCTCCCACAAGTTTGGGGAGGATTGAGGATTTGGGAGGATTAGTTCCAATGAGCTAATCACAGAAGTTGATTAAACTTGTGGGAGGGTACAAGTTCCAATGAGCTAATCACAGTAGTTTCAGGTGATCACATGAGCAATTATTTAATAAATCATTAAATGAAAAGCAAAAGGACAGGGGTTAAAGACCTTCCATGTTGCTGAAGGTGCTGGGAGGTGGGACCTGGAGAGGGCATGAAGGGACACGCTCTTTATGACTTCTTTTACCTATTTTTGTCACCTGCCTATTCAAGTTTATTATTTAAGATATGTTTGAAAGATAGGCTTTGGGGTGAATTGGCAGTACTAAGTACACTCCTTTCTGACTCCTGTGAGCCACATTAGAAAAAAAGGGGGCCTTGAAAGCTCACATTTTTTAAAAATATTTAGTTTTTAGTTATCGGCGGACACAATATCTTTGCATGTGGTGCTGAGGATTGAACCCGGGCCGCACGCATGCCAGGCAAGCACACTACTGCTTGAGCCACATCCCCAGCCCTGAAAGCTCACATTTGTGTCCATGAACATGGGAGGTAATTACATCTTCTTGAGTCATCTTCAATTTCTTTATTCTATCTTCTATAGATTTCATTGTAGAGATCTTTCACCTCCTTGGTTAGATTTATTCCCAGGTATTTTATTTTCTTTGAGATTGTTGAGAATGGAATAGTTTTCTTGATTACTTTCTCTGCAGATTAATTATTGATGTATAGGAAAGCTACTGATTTTTTATGTTGATTCTGTAACTCGCTACTTTGGCAAACTTGCTTATTAGCCCTGATAGTCTTTTGGTGGTGTTTTTTTGAAATTCTAAGTATAGGACCAAATCATCTGCCAACAGTGATAATTTGACTCCTTTCTTTCCTACTTTTAATCCCTTTATTTCATTCTCTTGCCTAATTGTTCTGCCTGGAATTATATTAAACAGGAGTGGTGAGAGTGGACATCTTTGTCTTGTTATTGATTTTAAAGGAAATGCTTTCAGTTTTCTCCTGTTTACTGTGGGGTTGGCTTTAGGTTTTTTCATATATACCCTTTAGGGTATTGAGGTAGGTTCCTTCTATCCCTAGTTTCTTCATTGCTTTTATTTTGTCAAATTTTGTGCTGAATTTTATCAAAGGCTTTCTCTGTACCTATCAAGATGACTAAATGATATTTGCCCTTAATTCTACTTATGTGATGAATTACATTTATTGATCTGTGTATATTAAACCATCCTTGCATCTCTGGTATAAAACCAAGTTGATCATGATGTACAGTCTTCTTAGTATGTTGTTAAACATGATTTGCTAATATTTTACTAGGTATATTTTTTAAAAATCTAAGTTCATCAATGATAGTGGTCTGCAGTGTTCTTTACCTGATGTGTCCTTATCTGGTTTTGATATGAGAGTGATACTAGCTTCATAGAATGAATTTGGAAGTGCTCCATTCTTTTCTATTTCATGGATTAATTTGAGGAGTATTGGCTTTAGTTCTTCTTTAAAGGTCTAATAGAATTCAGCTGAGAATTCATCTGGTCCCAGGGTTTTATTTTTTGGAAGGCATTTTTTATGGTTCTATATATCATTCCTAGTTATTGGTCTGTTTAGGTTTTCTATGTCCTCTTGATTCAGTTTTAGCAGGCTGTATGTGTCTATCAAAGGCTTTCTCTGTACCTATCAAGATGACTAAATGAGGACAACCTGGTGTCTGTAGGACAAGGAACCTCCTGGCAGTAAGGAGGCAGGGCTTATTGCCCCATGTGGAAGTGCCACAGGTCAGAGCAGTGCCCAGAGCCCAGCCAAGTGTAAGATCCCTTCTGCAGTCTTCCTTTCTGCCTTTCTCCTCTGAATTACTTTCATGTATGCTATGTAGAAGTAGCTCCCATTCCACCTGTTAATTGGTATAATTCAGACTCAAGATCAGAAAGGCAAGGCCTGGGTATTTACTCAGCAGTTCTCAAAACTCCTTACATAGGCTCAGTCACTATTCCTAGACATAACTTTGTCCCAGCCTCAATATCATGTGTAAACACCACATCATGCCTATCAGCTTCTGGCCCCACCATATTGCAGGGCCCAGTCTTAGATGAAGGAAAAACCAAACCTGCTTGCATCAGACATTGAGAAAACTCAGAACCAAAGCTTGAAAGAAAGGTTTAAGTCTTGAAAGGGGGAATAGCAAATGAGGGCATTTAGTTTTAATTTTTATTTTCTTTTTATGTGGTGCTGAGGATTGAACCCAGGGCCTCACATGTATGAAGCAAGCGTTCAGTCGCTGAGCCACACCGCAGCCCCGCAAATGAGGGCATTTACTGCATGGTTCTCCAAACAATGTGGGGTACATTGAAGTATGGGCAAGTACCTATGTGGAATTACATTGTGGATGCAGTGACTTGAAGCGTGAGTACAAGCTGAATACAGAGCTATGGAGAGGGGAGCAGGATCCATGCACAGAGGGTGGCGGTGCTAGAGCCCCAGAGTGCTTTCCAACCCTGAAAGCACCAGCTCCTCGCTGCCCATCTGGTGGGAACCAGGACAGCACTGCCACCGCCTGGCGCAGGTGGGAAACTACAGCTCAGAGTTGTTAAGTCACATAGCCAAACCATGCAGGCTTGGTCCAGGGTGCAGCGGAATTAGAACTCAGAAATCACGACCTGGAATGCAGGCCTTTCTCCCACTCCAGCGCCCTGGATTGACTTTATGGAGCCTGGAGGGCACTAGCCCTTCCCAGGTGTGGCTTCAGGGGTTCCGGGTCTCCACACTCTGCTGCCAAAAAGGTCCTCTGTTTGTGTCACCCATTGGAGGTACCTGCGGACAGAAGCCAGGTTGTAGGTTTCTGAAAGGTGCTTGGTTTATCCTGCAGTGGAAACTGTGGGCCTGGCATCAGCGCACCACGGCTGGGCTCTGCCCTTTCTCCTCCAGGCTCCCCAGCCCCAGGAGGCGCTCACCTGTTATGCTCCACTCTCACAGAGGTGCCACCAGTCCCCGGGAGCCAGGGACACTCTGCTCACCCAGAGGAGACCTGCAAGATTCCGGTGGGTTGGAGCTATAGCTACTAACCTCAGGGCCACTATGGCTCAATGAAAATGAAGGGAAAAGTTAATTGGAACAACAGATAACACCTCTGCAGCCTCTGGACACAGAGAAAGTTGCTCAGATGGCAGAGTGTGCAAAACCCAACAACTGGTAAACCATCCTTTTAGATCAAAACATGGGATGATGGGCTCTATTTTAGCTAAAATATGCAAACATATGTTGAATAACCAGAACAGTGAATTTCAGAGGTTGTGCATCAGAACTAGGTAGTGGAATAGCTCTCTTCGCAACATTAAACAAGCTAATCAATCAACAGAATCCAAGCTCAGGATGCATTTGCAACCTGGGAAAGAGATAAAATTAAAAGTTGGGATGGAGGTATGAAGCTCTAGCATAATGTCTTCTTTTTTTTTTTTTATTTTTTGGTTCTCAGTGGACACAACATCTTTGTTGGTATGTGGTGCTGAGGATCGAACCCGGGCTGCACGCATGCCAGGCGAGCACGCTACTGCTTGAGCCACATCCCCAGCCCCAACATAATGTCTTCTAAGCTAATCAGAGGTGAGACATAGGGGCCATAATGACAGCCACCTCCAGGTTCTCCCCTAGATGTGGTTCTGTGGGGATCCTGGAGTTGCCTCCATGTTTGTCTGTTGTTCCCCAGGAAGCTCCTATGAACAAAGATGCAGGCCTGGGTTGTTGTGCTTGCATTTTTCTGAGTTTACCACCCACATCCAGAACTTTTTAATCTCTTTCCATAGGCAGCAATTGCATACTGAGCCTGAGTTTATCAGCTGCATTTACAGGTGTTTCTATTCAGAATTCACTTTTCCCTCTGTGAGGTATGCAAAAGTAAAGGCAGTCCAGAGTAGAGATCTGGGGGAGCTCAGAGACACCAGGGCCTCCATGGCATGGATTCATAGAAGTTATGGTATTTGTTCACCCATTGAAGCACATCCTGATTGCTTAAGGTATTTGGGGCATTGTGAATAGAACTACTATATGTAACGGTGTGCTGTTATCTCGGTATACATTTTTTGAGGCAGTTTTCTATATTTTTAGGACCATATGGTGACACCATGTCTAACTTTGGGGAAAATGCCCAGTTTTTTGATAGTGTTGAACTGTTTTGTGGTCTTCCAGCAATGCACAAGAGTGCCTGTGGCTGTTCATCATCCTCATGGTTGATACTATACTTACTAAAGACCTTAGCAGCTCGGTAGGTGTGCAGTGCACTTGGGGTCTTAGTTTGTGCTTTCCTCATGACAGGTGATACTAAGAATCATTTCTATGCTTCTTTACCATCTCATATCTTTCTTGTGAGTTTTCTGTTCATATATTTACCCATTATGTTGTCTTATTGTTGAGTATTACTATATTTTTTACACAAGTTTGTTTTAGACATATACTGTCCAAAGATTCCCCCAGTCTTTGATTTGTCTTTTTATTTCCTTAATATGATTTTTTACAGAGGAATTTAATACATTCCACATTATCAGGTTTTTCTTTCATGGATTTCTTGTTGTTATTGTTTGTTTGTTTGATAACAGGGATTGAACCCAGGGTCCTTAACCACTGAGCCACATCCATAGCTTTCATGGATTTTGGGGGTGGGTTGTATTTAGAACTTCATCATGAAACATGTGGTCATGCACATCTAGAGTTTTACAGTTTCCCATTTTAAATGCAAATCTAGAGAGTATTTTGATAGGTTCTGGCATCCATATGTGTGTGTCCTTTTGAAGTCAGTGACGTCTAGTCTAGGTTTAAAAAGAGCGTGTTGGGAATTTCTGGAATGCACTGAATCTTCAGATCAGGTTTGAGGTAGTTTCATCTTAATTATATTGAGACCTTAACAAAGACTATCTCTGTATTTATTTATATTTTATTTGATTTCTTTATAAACATTTCAAGATTTTCTGAAATATGATTGTACTTTATTACTTACATGTAAGTACTTCAAATTTGGGGTCTCTATTTTAAATATTAATGCTTTAAAACTTTTCTTATTCCAGTTTATAAATTTCACTGTTTCCCCAACATGATGGCTGAAATATAGAAAATCAATGAAATTTTGTCTACGGGCCATGTACTTTGCTGCTTGCTATCTCTATCCATTCTGATCAAGACATAGGAGGTAGGCTCTATTTCTTTTCAATTTACAAAATCATGACCTGGAATAGTCAGAACTATGAATTTAAGAGCTTCATTGTACCTAGCACAAGGGGGTGCAGCTCTGAACAGTGAACACCCAGCATCCTTCACTGCCCACAGTGGCCAGCAGGGGGCACTCAGAACAACTTTCTCTGATCAACTGCTTTTGGGGGCTGTGTTCTGTGCCCTAATCAAACTTCCTTCTCCTGGGGACCCACCTGAGTGATGCCACATCTAGGGACTCCTAGAGGCTCTATCTAAGGTGTAGACCAGAGGGTTTTTTTCTTTTCTTTCTTTCTTTTTTTAATCCTAGGGAGACACCTGGAAAGATACCATGGACTGGGGATGCCTGGTGGATATGTCTACCGTGAGGACCAGAGCTTCCTTCCCCTTGGCACCTACCCATGGAGACTCCACTGTGGATTCAGGATGACTGAGGTCCATGTGAGGAAAACATGAGGAAGAAGCTTCCTGTGCACTGCCTGGTGGGCTGAGGAGTTTCTGCCATGTTCTTTACTTTCTCAGGTAATATTTTAGGAGAATTTACTTTACAACAGTATTTCTTACTGAGGCTTTGGCTGCTCATTATCATGGTATGTCAATGAATTTTGTGTGGCTTGAGTGTCTGAGGACACAAATGCCCCCTCAACATGGTGCAGGGAGGGCCCAGTGCCTGTAGTCTCATTGGGGCCTGAGGGTAAGGGCTCATGAAAATGCAGTAAAAAGCTCTCAGGAGCCTCTAGGGTGAGAGATGCAAAAATTATGATGGATCGCACTACCCAGAATCCTGGATAACTGCAGAATCCTCATTGCAGTTACCAGAGCCTTCTGCAGTGAAGGCAGCATGGGTCAAATGACAGATTGTGCTACCCATAATTCTTGGGGACCTGCAACTTGCAGAGACCTCTGCAGAGAGGGCTGTACTGACAAAAAATCAAACTATGCTGCCAATTACTTTTGGGTGCCTGCTCTGCCCAGAAGCCTCTGGGGGTGAGAATTTTAAGGGCAGAATACAGGACTTCAGTGCTCAGAATCTCTGGGGATGCCTACATACCCTGTAACCCTGTAAGTCTTAGAGGATTTGGTGGTGATGGTTTTGTTGGTAGAGCTCACTTCCTAGAATCTCCAGGGTCCCAGGGAAAGCATGAGGTCTTCAGCTCCTGTGATCCTCAGCAGGAATGTGCAGGCCAAACACTAGACTGCATTATCCAGAACCCTCAGGGACTGCAGCTTTCAGAATCCTCTGTGGTGAGTGGGCAAACCACTGAACTGCATTACCCACAATCCTAAGAGGGAAATTTAGTTTCAGAATTTTCTGCAGTGACTAAGAAAAACACAGGACTAAATTACCCACAAATCTCGGTGCCAGTAGCTCTCAGGGTTCTCTGTTGTGAGGACTCTTGGACTGAGAGCTTAACTACAGTATCCATAATCCTTGGTGGGGTGTGTTGCTCAGGTGAGTATGCAGCCTGCAACACCCAGAGGCCTCCCAAGTGAGAGCTCTGCATTATGCAGGTCAGACTACACTACCTACAATTCCTGGGGACATACTGGTGAGTGTGCTGCCTGCAATTCCAGGAGGCTTCCACAGTGAGATCTTCAGTACCAAGGCAAGCATGTGGCCTTCAGTTCTCATCGTCCTTGCAGGAGGGGCATGTAGGCAAAACACTGGACTACCTTATCCAAAAACCTCAGGGGGAATTAAGTTCCCAGGATCTGCAATAGTGAGGGCTTCAGGGTAGAGAGCTGAAGTATACTACCTAGATTTCTTGGAGGTGCCCCGTGTCCATGTGGCCTAGAACTCTCAGAGGCTTCCACAGTGAGGGCTATGGAGGTAGAGGGCAAGACTACCAGAATCCCTGGGGGCCTGCAACTCCCAGACACCTTCCTTTTGAATACCGCCGGGGAACACTTTGTATTGCACTACACAGACTCCTCAGGGGTGTCTAGGTAGGTTTATGCTACACAGATCCCAGAGCCATGATGGGGGTGAAGTCCACTTAGATAGGATGGATTGCACCACCCAGAATAATCAATGGCCCACAGCTCTCAGTGACCTCTGCAGTCAGAGCTGACTGAGTAGAACTGACTATAATACTCAGAATTCCTGGAGGCTCTGAGCTCTAAGTAGTCACTGTACAATTGAACATAGCACCAGGCTATAATACCCATGATCCTTGGGGGCTTGCAGCTCCCAGAATCCACTGTAGTGATGCTGCATGGGCAGAACACCAGAATACACTGTCTAGAATCCCTAGGGATGCCAGAGTGACTGTGTAGCCTGCAATTTCTAGAGACCTCTGCAGTGGGGGCTGCATTGTAGAATACTGGATTACACTACCCAGAATCTTGGGTGGGGGTATGAGGTTGAATGTGCTACTTGAAGCCCCCATAGACTTTTGGAGTGAGGGCTGAGTGGGCAGAATTCCAGGCTACACTGTTCAGAATCACTAGGGGTGCCTGAGTAGCCTGCAGCTCACAGAGACCTCTGCAGCTGGGCTGCAATGTGGAATACAAGACTGCAGTACCCAGAATCCTGGTGGTATGAGGGTGAATGTGCTACTTGCAACCCCTAAGCTTCTGGGGTGAGGGCTGCATGGGTAGAACACCAGAGTCTACTGCCAGAGTTCTCCAGGGTGTCTGGGCCAGCACATGGCACACAGCTTCCATGGTCCTGAAGGGCCAAGACTGTGTGAGCAGAGCACCAGACTACACTGTCCAGAAACCCTGAGAACCCTGAATCTGTGTAGCCTGAAGCTCCCAGAGGCATCCATGGTGAGAGCTGGACAGGCAGGACAGACTGAATGATCTAGAATGCTCTCATAGGCTACTGGGAATTTGGTCTGAGCTCAGGTTCTTCTACCCTCCTACAGTGATCACCCTGGGCTGGGAATTAACAGATTTTCTTAGAACCCCTGATTCTGAATTGGAGCAGTCCCTGGCTAAGTCACTCTGTCTCAAGACTACATGTCCCAGAAGACTCTGAGGTGGTCTGTTTCTGGCCTCTGTCCTTGGGCTGAGGGTCTAGACTCCCTGTAGCTGCCTCCCTGTGTGCCTCTGCCTGCCTGTCTCAGGCTGCTGAAGCATTTGGCCTGGTGGAGTGCAGCGAGGGGGTCTCCTGGACTCCATTTCTCCTCTTCTGAGATTCCACTCCTCAGGTGCCACAGCCAGACCTATTAGAGCAGTGGAAACATATTTTATTCATTAAGTGCTGAGGATAGAAGAAGGTGCTGACATTCACCAGGTAGCCAGGAGAGGCCCCGCCTCTGAGCTGGGAGGAGCTCCTGCAAAGCGCATGGCCAAAGGGGCGTGGTCAATAAGGGGCAGGGCCTTGCCGCCATCTTTAATGCTGCCTCCTTGAGAGTGAGGAGCTGGCTTCCCCCTCAGGACCAACCTAGGAGAGCCCCAGTCCTTGGAGTGTTGGGTCACTCCACAGGTAGTGGCAGAGCTCCCTTCTCAGAGCAGATTGAGAGAGACGTCCAAGTTGCGGACTCTCGTGGGTCATGCCTCCAGGGGCTCACAGAGCTCCCTTCTTCTCAGAGCAGCCTCAGTGTTGATTCTTGGCTTAGGGACTTTCGTGAGTCGTGTCTCTAGGGATGCCTGGGGTTCCCTTCTCCTCAGCAGCCTGAGAGAGACACTTGGTGTGGGAACCCTCTTGGGCCACGTCTCTAGGGGTGCCTGAGGCTCCCTTCAACTCAGAGTGGCCTGAGGGAGATGCCTGGTGTGGGCACCCTCTTGGGTCATGTCTCTATGGACGCCCAGGGTTCTGTTCTCCTCAGAGTAGCCTGAGGTAGATGCCTGGTGTGGCGACCATTTTGGGTCACATTCTAGGGACACTGGGGGGCTCCCTCATCCTTACAGCAGCCTGAGGGAGATGAAAGGCCTGGGGAGACTCGTGGGTCACGTCTCTAATTAGGCTGGGGGTTCCCTTCTCCTCAGAGCGGCCTGGGGCTGACGCCAGGGTTGCTGTGAGCCACGGTTGCTGTGCGTGGCCGAAGGGGGCATGACCAACCAGGGGCGGGACCTCAGTGCCATCTTTAAGGCCGCCTCCTTGAGAGTGAGGAGCTGGCTTCCCCCTCAGGACAAATCCAGGTTTCGGAGTGTTGGGAGTGTTGGGTCACTCCATAGGGAGGGGCAGAGCTCCCTTCTCAGAGCAGATTGAGAGAGACACCAAGGTTGGGGACTCTCATGGGTCATGCCTCCAGGGACTCACTGAACTCCCTTCTCCTCAGAGCAGTCTCAGTGAACTCTTGGCTTAGGGACTTTTGTGAGGGATGCCTGGGGTTCCATTCTCCTCAGAGCAGCCTGAGGGAGATGCCTAGTTTGGGGACCCTCGTGGGTCACATTCTAGGGACACTGCGGGGCGGCCTCATCCTTACTGCAGCCTGAGGGATATGCCAGGCCTGGGGAGCCTTGTGGGTCACGTCTTTTAGTAGCCCTGGGTTCCCTTCTCCTCAGAGCTGCATGGGGCGGTTGCCAGGGTTGCTGTGCTTGGCCAAAGGGGGCGTGGTCAATCAGGGGTGGGGCCTCACCGCCATCTTTAATGCCGCCTTTTTGAAAGTGAGGAGCCTGCTTCCCCCTCAGGACCAACCCGGGAGAGCCCCATTCCTGGGAGTGTTGGGTCACTCCACATGGAGGGACAGAGCTCCCTTCTCAGAGCAGATTGAGAGAGTTGGGGACTCTCATGGGTCATGCCTCCAGGGGCTCACAGAGCTCCTTTCTCCTCAGCACAGACTCTTGGCTAAGGGGCTTTTGTGAGTCATGTCTTAGGGATGCCTGGGGCTCCCTTCTCCTCACATTGGCCTGAGGGAGGCGCCAGATGTGGGGAGCCTTGTGGGTTGCAACTCTATGTAGGCCCTGGGTTTTCTTCCCCTCAGAGTGGCCTGAGGGAGATGCCTGGTGTGTGGACCCTCGTGGTTTATGTCTCTTTGGATGCCTGGGGTTCCCTTCTCCTCAGAGTAGCCTTGGGGAGATGCCTTGCTTGGGGACCCTCATGGGTTATATTTTTAGGGAAGCCTGCGGTTTTCTGCTCAGAGCAGCCTGAGGAGATGCGAAACATGGGGACCCTCATGGGTCATGTCTCCAGGGACACCTGTGATTCCCTTTTCCTCAGAGCAGCCTCAGAGTGGTGGCTCAGAAGGTTCTGGCAGCCCTGGCAGCTAGTGAGGGGATGGTGGGAAGCATGAGGAGCAAACCCTGTCCTGGACCTGAGAGCTGAGGGCAGCCTTGGCTGTCAGCCCCACTCTGTCCTTCACAATTTCATCCTGGCTCCCTGTGCAGCAGTGACCCTTCCTTAGGCTATGACCCTCATCATCTTAACATAGTGACTCAGGGTGGTTTATAGGGAACCTGGCAGGGAAGAAGAAGGAATGTATAAGGAGGGAGGAATGTACAGCCTAAGGGAAGGGGACCTCAGTCCACTTCCTTGTTTTTCTTAGTGTTTAAATGGTTTGCTTTTTCTTGCAGTGTTACATAGTAAAAAAAAAATTTAAAAAGTACGTATGTTAACACTATGTTATTTTAAAAAAAATTTTAATTTTTATTTTTGGGTACTGGGGATTGAAATCAGTACTTATCTTTTTTTTTTGTTGTTGTTGTTGCATGTGACCACTGAGCCATATCTCCAGCCCTATTTTGTATTATAGAGACAGGGTTTTACTGAGGTGCTTCATGCCTTCCTTTTGCTGAGGCTGGTTTTGAAGTTGAGATCCTTCCACCTCAGCCTTTTGAGCCGCTTTAGTTTAAATATATTACTTCTAACAAAGCCAGAATTTATTAAAAAAACATCTCATGTTTTTTGTGGAACCAAACTCATGAACCACATTTTTCTTTTTCTTTAATCTCTGCTTAGTTTTTTTTTTCTTTAAATTTTTTTAGTTGTAGAAGGGCACAATATATTTATTTTATTTTATTTATTTTTATGTGGTGGTGAGGATCAAAACTAGTGCCTCACACATGCTAGGCAAGTGCTCTACCACTGAGCTACCACAGCCACACGTTTTTCTTTTGGTGGAGAGTTTAATTAGAAAGAAGCCACCCCTCCAGGACCCTCTTGCTAAGGCCTTCCCCTCCAGACCCTGCCTCTCCTCTAGACCTCACCTATATTCTATGGCCCTGCTTGTCCTCCTGAACCACCCTTTTCCCTCCTTCCTACCCTGCCTATCCTCTAGGTCCTACTCATGTTCCAGGGCCTGTCCCTTCCTCAGGTCCCACACCTCTGTGAAGCCCTGCCCCCTTGTGACTCATTCTCCCCCTTCTTCAGACCCTTTCTCTCCTCCAGATCTTTCCCTTTTTCCTGTCCTACCCCTCCTGCAGACCTCACCCCTCCTCTTTAAAAAAATATTTTTCTGTTGCACATGGACACAATGCCTTTATTTTGTTTATTTATTTTTATGTGGTGCCTAGGTTTGAACCCAGTGCCTCACACATGCTAGGCAACTGCTGTACCACTGAGCCATAATCCCAGCCCAACCTTCCTTCTCTTTAAGACCTTGACTCTTCTCCAAACCCCACTTATTTTCCAGGCCCCCCCTCCTTCTGACCTTCCATCCCTCTCCTCCAGACTCTGCCCCTGCTAGTCTAGGATGAGCAGTTCCCTGGCTGTTGTGCTAATTGGCAGTATATTTGTAATGGTGCACAAATAACATCTTTTGTATAAACACTGACATCCTGCATTGGATGAATTATCTTGACTAGTATCAAAATTTGACATACCATAAAAAAATTTAGAAAAGTCACCTTTCTCTTTTATTCTCTATAGATCATGAACATTTGAAATAAAATTAGAATTTGTTAAAGGGCAGATGACAGCCAGCCTTGAGCCCTGATGATCCCAGGATCCCATCCAGTATCAGTCCAAGGTTTTCTATGCTAATTGATTCATTTATTTTTCTTATTTTAGAGTTATTTTGCTATATAATTCCCCATGGCCTTTGGTTCTGTGTAATAGGTTTTTGCTGTTCAATTTTTAATTAATATTCTTTCAGTTTTCTACAGAATTTTTAAAATATTTTTTTAGTTGTCAGTGGATATTTTTATTCTATTTATTTATTTTGATTATTTATATGTGGTGCTGAGGATTGAATCCAGGGCCTAACACATGCCAGGCAAATGTTCTGCCTTTGAGCCACAACTCTAGCCCTGTATAGGATTTTTAATTCTGTGAACTTCTATTTTTTATTTATTTTGTATTTGATTACACCAATAAGGAATATTTTAAAAATTTCTTTTAGCTTACTCTGTTTTTGATAGAATTGTTTTGTTTGAGAGAATTGTCTTGTTTGGAAAGGCTCATAATCAAATGATTTTAATTATTTTCCATTTATTAAGACATGTTTGAGACTGGGTGTGCAGCTCAGTGGCAGAGCATTTGCCTGGCATGTGAGAGGCCATGGAGTCCATCCCAGCACCACACACACAGAAGATTTCTTTGGCAGGACTCAAGCATGAGAGATATAGTTTCAAAAGATCATGTATTGGGGCTGGGGTTGTGACTCAGCAGTAGAGCACTCGACTGGCACATGCGAGGCCATGGGTTTGATCCTCGGCACCACATAAAAATAAGTAAATAAAACAAAGGCATTGTGTTGAACTACAACTAAAAGAAAATATTTTAAAAAAAGATCATGTATTTACACATATACACATATACCAAAGTGCCTCTTCCAAATTCATATTAAATTATTCTAAGAAAATTTCAGATCAGTTTTAAAAGAGAAGAGGGATGATGATATTTTCAATGTTAACTATTGATATTTCATGATATTTAAAACCACTATAGATGAAATCTCCTGAGATGCAAATCATTACAAAATGTAAGAGACAAGTCAGTAGTTGCTTTTTTGTAATTCAGATACATTTACTAAAAGTAAGCTTTTTAAAAAACAGATATTTTCTTTTTTTCAAATTTAGAAAGCATTTCCATATGTCCTATTAAAGTTCTATATTCATCAGAAAGTTATCTTATTCCTTGCATACAAAGGGATGGGCCTTCTAATGAACATGATACTTTATGTTGTCAGAAATTCTTGTGGGAGACCTCTTTTAAGTGTTTTGCCTCTGTTCAAAATATCATTAAAAAATGTATCAATTTGCTTTTGATTTCAGAAATTTGTTTTTCTTTTGAAATTATGTATTTATTAGTATTTAGGGTTATTTCATGTAGTAAGTGACATGATTACATTTTATCCTAATGTTGGTGCCCCTATGTGCTTATAAGGTGGCTTTCAGAATGCAGTTGAGTATCTCTCTCATATTTGTTGGATTCATTAGAAAAGTACGTGCACTTTTGATCATATTTAAATGGTTGCATTTGAATTATTAGAAGCAGAAATCAGACATGTTAGTATTGTGAGCTGAACAAAGTGCAGGTTTACTTTAATCATTTTGAGGAGGTTGACATAATGGCTTCTGCCTTGTTCTGTTCCTGCCATAGTTTTCAGATATCTCACTTGGAGAATTTTTTTTTTTTTTTTTTGGCACTGGGTATTAAACCCAGGGCCTTGCTTGTGCTATTCAAGCCCTGAACTACATATGTCCCCAGTCTTTGTTACAATTTCATTCTGAGACAGGGTCTAGCTGAATTGTTAATGTCAGCCTCAAATTTGTGATCCTTCTGCTTTATACTCCCAAATAGCTGAGATGACAGGCATGAGTCAAAGTGCCTGGCTTGTCCTGGAGGATTTTGATGTCAGTATCATGTTTCCAATGTGTTAATAATTTCCTAAGCTAGACTATGTTCATATCATATGTTTCTTATCAATAGTCAATAAAGCCTTTTTGTTGTTTTTTGATGGTATGCTTAATGTGAACATGGTTTATGATGTGACACCACTGTTTATGGTGATCTAGCTATGCAATACACTGTAAGGAGAGTATTTTGATTCTGAGAGTCTCAAGTGTTTTAGGTCCAATATGTTTCCTTAAGAGGAGTGATTATTCATTTTCTATTTGATTACAAAAATAAGACAAATTCATTTTTTTTTTGTGGTTCTGGGGGTTGGTCCTAGGGACTCCTGCATGCTAGGAAATCTTTCTACATCCCCAGCTCCATAGATCATTTAGTTGTCATTAACTTCATGATGAGCTAGTGACAATAAAATTACTTAGAAGTTCAACTAGAGTTAGACTCATACAAGAGTGTGGGCATCCCTAGCTCCTTGTGATTTCTAAAAGGTAAAGTGTTTTATCACAACACAGCAGCATCTAACATAATTTCTGGACCAAGCTGACACCTCTGCTTCTCTTGGATCACCACTTCCTGCAGAGTTCTTGGAGGAGATGACTATTTCTTTGACTATTTGTCCCAGTCACAAATATTTGATTATATTGCTGCTAAAAAGGTATGCATAGAAATAAAATAGAGACAAGGATTTTTTGGGATAAATGATTCAGACACAGTGAGTCAATTTGCATTAGGACTTTTAAAATATAAAGTCACTCTTTCAAGAAAGTTAAACCAGGAGTTGGAATAGAATCTCTAAAATGTCATTTTTTTTCTCCTCTATTGATCAAGTTTTAAGAAGGCAAACCTAGAACCTAGTGAAATGTCATTTTTTTTCTCCTCTATTGATCAAGTTTTAAGAAGGCAAACCTAGAACCTAGTGACAGCATAAAAATATAAGGAGTTTACTTATGTTATTACTTCAACATGAAATATGTAAAAGAAGCACATACTTTGAATTTTATGTTATTTTGAACTATTTGATTTTTGTGTTATGAATGTTCATAATAAAATACAGAAGTAGCTAAGAGTATCAGTTACCAGTAATTAACTGTATGAATAATTAAACAAGTAAGTGTTTGAGAAAATATAACCATGTTCTAAGGTTTTACTTTAGAGTAGTTTAATTTTTTTTTTTTTTTTTGGTGTGGAGGTACTGGGGATTGAATCTAGGGGCACTTAATCATTGAGCCACATCCCCAGCCCTTTTTAATATTTTATTTAGAGGCAGGTTCTCACAGAGTTACTTAAGGCCTCACTGAGTTGCTGAGGCTGGCTTTGAACTCAAAATCCTCTTGCCTCAGCCTCCCAAGATGCTGAGATTACAGGCATGTGCCACCATGCCAGGCTTAGTTTTATCTTTATACAGAGATTGAAAAGAAAGTTCAGATATTTCCCAGGTAGCCTCAATCTGGTTTCTTCCCTTGTTATGACTTAGGTGAGCTGACTCTAAAGTGTTAACATCTTAGACCATTTGTCATGAAGAAAAAATAATGGTATGTTAACATTAACTGAAGTCACATATCCTTTGGATTCTCAGTTCTGTGTCTTCCTGTTCTAGGATCCCATCTAGGAGCCAACATGTCTCCATAGACTTCTCTTGGGGTGACAGTTTCTATGAACTTCCTTGTTCTGATGACCTTGAGAGCATTGAGGACGACTTGTCAGGTATTTTTATAATTTTTTTTGAATTTTCCTTTTTTCATATTTAAACTGGGGCTGTGGGTCTGGGGGAGGCAGGTCACAGAGGTGAAGAGCTGCTCTGTCATCTCTTGTCCTTATTGTCATATTAGTATTGACTGTGCTCATCTGGCTGAGGCAGTGCCTTTCAGGTTTCCTTTTGTTTCTCATATTTAGCCTGGGGCTATTGGACTGATGGAAGCTGGTTACTGAGATGAAAAGCAGCTCTATCATCTGATGCCCTCAAGGTGAAATGGTGGTATTGATTGTGCTCACCTGCTTGAGGAAGGGCCTTTCAGGTTTCTTACTGTGATGTTACTCTTTTTTTGCATGTCCACATTGTCTGTTCTTCTGGAGGAAGTCATAATGCAGAGCCCATGCTTAGGGATCAGAGAGTTAGCTCTACTTTCCTGATGACTGTGTCTGTCTCAATTATATGGAATTCTTCTGCACAAGAGGTTTCTATTCAACCTCATTTGTTTGTATATTCAGTCATTTATATATATCAGTCATCTGGATAGTTTTCTTAAGCTATTTTTTGTTCTCCCTCACCCTTTTTAAATACTACTTTGCTGCTCAATTCATCCCTACTTTAACCATTGGGAATTCTTTCCATTGGAGATCTTTCCATTATCTCCTGTTGTCCTTTAACATATTTTCTGGTTTTGTCTCAAAGTTTTTTCTTTCTGATATTTAAATTACCCTGACTTATATATTTACTGTCTTACTCTTAGTATCAGCCATTTATTCAAAGAGTCCTGGCTCCTTTGATTAGAGAGTGATAATAAAATCTTTCATCTGGCAGGGGCTGTGGCTCAGTGGTAGTGCACTCATCTGGCATGTGTGAGGCACTGGGTTTGATCCTCAGCACCACATAAAAATAACAAATAAAATAAAGGTCTTTAAAAAAGTCTATAAAACATATTTCATCTTGCATCTTGATCCACACAACTGACAATGCAAAGAAGTGTATATGTATTCTAATCTTTTCATATCCCCTAGTTATAACTATGTTTATGTGGAACTATCTGTGAATGTTTTAAGCAAAATGTGAGTTTATACTAATCTGCAGTCTGTGGATTCTGACCCCTTATGACATATATCCTTCTGCCTTCACCCCTTGTTTATCATAACACCCCATCTAGCTCCCAGTTTCTGCCATATAAATAATTCATTGTTTCATTATGAGCAATGAATTTATTATTGCTCCAGATTATGGGCTTTGACGTAATAAGAAATACACATTCAGGGCTGAGGATGTGGCTGAAGCGGTAGCGCGCTCTCCTGGCATGCGCGCGGCCCGGGTTCGATCCTCACCACCACATTCAAACAAAGATGTTGTGTCCGCCGAAAACTAAAAAAAAAAAAAAAAAAAAAGATATACACATTCAGCCTCTGCACCCAGTTCCTGGTACAGCACTCCTAAAATCTTCATATTTTCTGAGTGACAGAGGTATTAGGAGCAGTTTTTGTTCTAATATTGATTCTTTTACCTTGGTTATTTGCACAGAGCTCCTAAATCCTGTAGAATCTCCTGAGGGCCTAGGAGGGGCTTGTGCTTTAATAAGGACTTTTGGTGAACTCTGGGGCAGCTTCAGGATGGAGGATGGTCATGAGAAAAGCCACAGGAAGGGTGGTGCACCCCAACTCCATGTACATGGAGACTCCTGTGCTGGGAGGCTCCTGGGCCTCATCCTGCACAACTTTTCCTCTGTAATTTGATCTTTTCTAGAATGTCATAAAAGGTAAACCATACAGCATGTAGCCTCTTCAGCCTTGCTTATTTTACTTAGTAGTGTACCAGGTAGGATTTATCTATGTCCTGTGTAGGCTGACAGTTCATTCCTTTATATTCTGTGTTGGTTATGCATTCAGCTATGGGAGGACGTTCTTATTTATGATCTGATCAGCCTCATAGAGCTGCCATGCATAATTACATGCTAGTTTTGTTTTGAAATACCTTTTCAAAGAATTTCTCTAAATGAGGATAATTTATAGGGACACTGTTGGGTCATAGATTGGACTTTTTTGCTTTGGGAAGAACTGGCACATCATCTTCCAAAGTGGCCATGCCACATGTTCTCCTAGTAATACCTGAGACTGCTGGTATCTCACATCCTGCAGCTGTTGGTTCACTGCTGTTTCTTAGAGTTCAGCAGTTCTAATAGCTGTGTCATACTACCTCACTATCGTTTTAATTTATGATTCCCTGATGATATGGGATGCTGAACATAATTTTGTATAACTATTTGCCATGTTTTACAGAGTAGGAAAATTGTGTGTGTGTGTGTGTGTGTGTGTGTGTAGTGCTGGGGATTGAACCTCAGGCCTCACATAAACTAGGCAAGTGCTCTACCACTGAGCTATAGCCCATCCTTTAAAAAATTTCCTAGGCTGGGCTCAAGTTTGCAATCTTCCTGCCCCAGCCTTTTGAGTAATTGGGATTGTAGGCCTGCAACAGTGCACTTCGTAAAAATTGAACTTTATAAAGTCCATGTTATTGGTATTTTTTTTTCAGTCAGTTGGTATTTGGTATTGTGAGTTAAAACTCATCATCAAGGACTGGGGAAGTAGCTCAGCCTTAGAAAGTTTGTATAGCATGTGTGAGGCCCTGCATTCAACCCCTCATACCAGAAACAAATATACCATCACTAAATCTAAGATCACATAGATTTTCTTATTTTTTTTTCAGATTTCTTTTAGTTTTACCACATTTTATTTATGGACTATTATGAATTAATTTTTGTAGGAGTTTCTGTTTTTGTCTACATTCATTTCACTCAATATGGTTTGAATAACTTGTTCAATCACCATTTCTTAAAAAAACAAGGATACTGGGTTTCATTTTAGTTTGAATTTCCAAAATCATGGCCTTGAGTAATATAGATACAGTACTGAATTTCATCCATTTCTCAGGAATGTCAGGGGGTGCCCATACACCACTGAATTGAAGCATTCTGTGCTGGGTCCTAATGACCACCAGAGGGTATGTGCCACCTTCCTGGATATGGCAGTGTCATAATACTGTTATGGTGGAGTGATAATACTAACATGTTGTTCATGTGCAGCCTCTAATGCTAATGTATTATCCATAGTAGCTTTTGATGCTATTGTGTCCACATGTGGCCTCTGATACAAATATAGTATTTGTAGAGTGGACTTGAACACTAATACAACAGCTTCCATGTTAATATAATGTCCACATCATGGCCTCTAATATTAAAATAATATTCACAACATGGCATCAAAAACTAATATAATAGCTGCCCTATGGTCTGTAATCCAAATATAATATATATTATAACATCTAAAACAAAATAGTATCTCCCTATGATCTTTAATACTAATATGATATCCATAGTGTAGCATCTAAGGCTAATATAATAGCTGCCCTGTGTCCTTTCATGTTCTTATGGTATTCATAGCTATTGTGGTTTAGATATGAGTTGTCCTTTAAAAATCTCATGTGAGTCAATGAGAGAAAATTTAGATGTGTAATGACTGGATCCTGAGAGCATTAACCTGCATCAGTGCACCAACCTAATGAAAGTATTAACTTAATTATCCACTGATAAAGATTAACTGGGTGGTAACTGTAGGATATAAAGATAAAGATTAGGGTATAAAGATAAGATTCTGATGGATCAAAACATGGGATGATGGGCTCTATTTTAGCTAAAATATGCAAACATATGTTGAATAACCAGAACAGTGAATTTCTGAGGTTGTGCATCAGGACTAGTTAGTGGCACAGCTCTCTGCAACACTAAACAAGCTAATTAATCAATAGAATCCAAGCTCAGGATGCAACCTGAGGAAAGAGAGGAAATTAAAATTGGGACGGGGGTATGAAGCTGTAGCATAATGTCCTCTAAGCTAATCAGAGGTGGGTCACAGGGGCCCTAATGGGAGCCACCTCCAGGTTCTCCCCTAGATGTGGTTCTGTGGGGATCCTGGAGTTGCCTCCATGTTTGTCTGTTGTTCCCCAGGAAGCTCCTATGAACAAAGATGCAGGCCTGGGTTGTTGTGCTTGCATTTTTCTGAGTTTACCACCCACATCCATAACTTTTTAATCTCTTTCCATAGGCAGCAATTGCATTCTGAGCCTGAGTTTATCAGCTGCATTTACAGGTGTTTCTATTCAGAATTCACTTTTCCCCCTTTGAGGTGTGCAAAGTTAAAGGCAGTCCAGGTTCCAGACCAGAGTAGAGACCTGGGGGAGCTCAGAGACACCAGGGCCTCCGTGGAATGGATTCATAGCAGTTATGCTATTTGTTCACCCATTGAAGCACATCCTGATTGCTTAAGGTATTTGGGGCATTGTGAATAGAACTGCTATATGTAATTGCCTGCTGTTATCTAGATATACATTTTTGAGGCAGTTTTCTATATTTTTAGGACCATATGGTGACACCATGTCTAACTTTGGGGAAAATGGCCATTTTTTTTGATAGTGGTGAGCTGTTGTGTGTTGTACCAGCAATGCATAAGAGTTCCTGTGGCTGCTCATCATCCTCATGGTTGATACTGCACTTAGTAAAGACCTAGCAGCTTAGTAGTTGTGCAGTGCACCTTGGGGTCTTAGTTTGTGCTTTCCTCATGACAGGTGATACTAAGAGTATCATTTCTATGCTTCTTTGCCATCTTGTATCTTTCTTGTGCATTGTCTGTTTAGATCTTTACCCATTATGTTGTGTTATTGTTGAGTGTGTTACTATATTTTGTACACAAGTTTGTTTTAGACATATACTTTCCAACATTTCCCCCAGTCTTTGACTTGTCTTTTTATTTCCTTAATACGATTTTTTTTTAACAGAACAGTTTAATACAGTCCACATTATCAGGTTTTTCTTTCAAGGTTTTGTTGTTGTTATTGTTTGTTTGGTAGCAGGGATTGAACCCAGGGGTGCTTAACCACTGAGCCACATCCCCAGCTTTCATGGATTTTTTTTTTGGGGGGGAGCTGTATTTAGAACCTCATCATGAAACATGTGGTCATGCACATCTTCTATAGTTTTACAGTTTCCCATTTTAAATGCAAGTCTAGAGAGTATTTTGATAGGTTCCAGTGTGGATTCAGGATGACTGAGGTCCATGTGAGGAAAACATGAGGAAGAAGCTTCCTGTGCACTGCCTGGTGTGCTGAGAAGTAAATTCTGCCATGTTCTTAACTTTCTCAGGTAATATTTTAGCAGAACTTATTTTACAACAGTATTTCTTTTTTTAATATTTATTTTTTAGTTTTCGGTGGGCACAACATGTTTATTTATTTTTTTGTGGTGCTGAGGATCAAACCCAGCACCCCAGCGCATGCCAGGCAAGTGTGCTAAGGCTTGAGCCACATCCTCAGCCCCACAACAACAACAGTATTTCTTACTGAGGCTTTGGCTGCTCATTATCATGGTATGTCAATGCATTTTGTGTGGTTTGAGTGTCTAAGGACACAAATGCCCCCTCAAGGTGGTGCAGGGAAGGACCAGTGCCTGGAGTCTCACTGGGGCCTGAGAATAAGAGCTCATGAAAATGCAGTAAGTAGCTCTCAGGAGCCTCTAGGGTGAGAGATGTAAAGATTATGATGGATTGCAGTACCCTGAATCCTGGATAACTACAGAATCCTTATTGCAGTTACCAGAGCCTTCTGAAGTGAGGGCAGCATGGGTCAAATGACAAACTGTACTACCCATAATTCTTGGGGACCTGCAGCTTGCTGAGACCTCTGCAGTGAGGAGTGTACTGACAAAAAATCAAACTATGCTGCCAATTAATTTTGGGTGCCTGCTTTGCCCAGGTGCCTCTGAGGGTGAGAATTGTTAGGGCAGAATACCAGACTTCAATGCTCAGAATCTCTGGGGATGCCTACATACCCTGTAACCCTGTAAGTCCCAGATGATTTGGTGATGATGGTTTTGTTGGTAGTGCCCACTTCCTAGAATCTCCAGGGTCCCAGGGAAAGCATGGGGTCTTCAGCTCCTGTGATCCTTAGCAGGAATGTGCAGGGATTAGAGACTTTAGCTTCTAGAAGAATCCTCTGTGGTGAGTGGGCAAACCACTGAACTGCATTACCCACAATCCTAAGGGGAAACTTTAGTTTCAGAATTTTCTGCAGTGAATAGGAAAAACACAGGACTAAATTACACACAAATCTCGGTGCCAGCAGCTCTCAGGATCCTCTGTTGTGAGGACTGTTGGACTGAGAACTTAACTACAGTATCCAGAATTCTTGTTGGGGTGTGTTGCCCAGGTGAGTATGCAGCCTGCAACTTCCAGAGGCCTCCCAAGTTAGAGTTCTGCATTATGCAGGTCAGACTACACTACTTACAATTCCTGGGGACACACTGGTGAGTGTGCTGCCTGCAATTCCAGGAGGCTTCCACAGTGAGGTCTTCAGTACCAAGGCAAGCATGTGGCCTTCAGTTCTCATGGCCCTTGCAGTAGGGGCATGTAGGCAAAACAGTGGACTACCTTATCCAGAATCCTCAGGGGGAATTGCAGTTCCCAGGATCTGCAATAATGAGGGTTTCAGGGTAGGGAGCTGAAGTATACTACCTAGATTTCTTGGAGGTGCCCCGTGTCCATGTGGCCTAGAACTCTCAGAGGCTTCCACAGTGAGGTCTATGGAGGTAGAGGGCAAGACTACCAGAATCCCTGGGGGCCTGCAACTCCCAGACACCTTCCTTTTGAATACCGCCGGGGAACACTTTGTATTGCACTACACAGACTCCTCAGGGGTGTCTAGGTAGGTTTATGCTACACAGATCCCAGAGCCATGATGGGGGTAAAGTCCACTTAGATAGGATGGATTGCACCACCCAGAATAATCAATGGCCCACAGCTCTCAGTGACCTCTGCAGTCAGAGCTGACTGAGTAGAACTGACTATAATACTCAGAATTCCTGGAGGCTCTGAGCTCTAAGTAGTCACTGTACAATTGAACATAGCACCAGGCTATAATACCCATGATCCTTGGGGGCTTGCAGCTCCCAGAATCCACTGTAGTGATGCTGCATGGGCAGAACACCAGAATACACTGTCTAGAATCCCTAGGGATGCCAGAGTGACTGTGTAGCCTGCAATTTCTAGAGACCTCTGCAGTGGGGGCTGCATTGTAGAATACTGGATTACACTACCCAGAATCCTGGGTGGGGGTATGAGGTTGAATGTGCTACTTGAAGCCCCATAGACTTTTGGAGTGAGGGCTGAGTGGGCAGAATTCCAGGCTACACTGTTTAGAATCACTAAGGGTGCCTGAGTAGCCTGCAGCTCACAGAGACCTCTGCAGCTGGGCTGCAATGTGGAATACAAGACTGCAGTACCCAGAATCCTGGTGGTATGAGGGTGAATGTGCTACTTGCAACCCCTAGGCTTCTGGGGTGAGGAATACATGCGTAGAACAACAGAGTCCACTGCCAGGGTTCTCCAGAGAGTCTGGGCTAGCACATGGCACACAGCTTCCATGGTCCTGAAGGGCCAAGACTGTGTGAGCAGAGCACCAGACTACTACCCCGAGAACCCTGAATCTGTGTAGCCTGCAGCTCCAGAGGCATCCAGGGTGAGAGCTCAACAGGCAGGACAGACTGAATGATCTAGAATGCTCTCATAGGCTACTGGGAATTTGGTCTTAGCTCAGATTCTTCTACCCTTCTACAGTGATCACCCTGGGCTGGGAATTAACAGATTTTCTTAAAACCCCTGATTCTGAATTGGAGCAGTCCCTGGCTAAATCACTCTGTCTCAAGGACTACATGTCCCAGAAGACTCTGAGGTGGTCTGTTTCTGGCCTCAGTCCTTGGGCTGAGGGTCTAAACTCCCTGTAGCTACCTCCCTCTGTGCCTCTGCCTGCCTGTCTCAGGCTGCTGCAATACTTTGCCTGGTGGAGTGCAGTGAGGGTGTCTCCTGGACTCCATTTCTCCTTTTCTGAGATTCCTCTCCTCAGGTGCCACAGCCAGACCTAGTTAGAGCAGTGGGAACATATTTTATTCAGTAACTGCTGAGGGTGGAAGATGGTGCTGACATTCACCAGGGAGCCAGGAAAGGCCCCGCCTCTGAGCTGGGAGGAGCTCCTGCACAGCGCATGGCCAAAGGGGCGTGGTCAATAAGGGGCAGGGCCTTGCCGCCATCTTTAATGCTGCCTCCTTGAGAGTGAGGAGCTGGCTTCCCCCTCAGGACCAACCCGGGTGAGCCCCAGTCCTCGGAGTGTTGGGTCACTCCACAGGGAGTGGCAGAGCTTCCTTCTCAGAGCAGATTGAGAGAGACACCCAGGTTGTGGACTCTCGTGGATCATGCCTCCAGGGACTCATGGAGCTCCCTTCTCCTCAGAGCAGCATCAGCATTGATTCTTGGCTTAGGGACTTTCGTGAGTTGTGTCTCTAGGGATGCCTGGGGTTTCCTTCTCCTCAGTAGCCTGAGAGAGACACTGGGTGTTGGGACCTTTGTGGGCCACATCTCTAGGGGTGCCTGAGGCTCCCTTCAACTCAGAGTGGCCTGAGGGAGACGCCTGGTGCTGGCACCCTCTTGGGTCATGTCTCTATGGACGCCCAGGGTTCTGTTCTCCTCAGAGCAGCCTGAGGTAGATGCCTGGTGTGGGGACCATTTTGGGTCACATTCTAGGGACACTGGGGGGCTCCCTCATCCTTACAGCAGCCTGAGGGAGATGCCAGGCCTGGGGAGCCTTGTGAGTCAGGTCTCTAAGTAGCCCTGGGTTCCCTTTTCCTCAGAGCTGCCTGGGGCCTTGCCAGGGTTGCTGTGTGTGGCGGAAGGGGGTGTGGCCAACCAGGGGCGGGGCCTCACCGCCATCTTTAAGGCTGCCTACTTGAGAGTGAGTAGCTGGCTTCCCCCTCAGGACCAATCCAGGAGAGCCCCAGTCCTAGGAGTGTTGGTTCACTCCACAGGGAGGGGCAGAGCTCCCTTCTCAGAGCAGATTGAGAGAGACACCCAAGTTGGGAACTCTCATGGGTCATGCCTCCAGGGACTCATGGAACTCCCTTCTCCTCTGAGTAGTCTCAGGGGACTCTTGGCTTAGGGACTTTTGTGAGTCATGTCTCTAGGGATGCCTGGGGTTCCATTCTCCTCAGAGCAGCCTGAGGGAGTTGCCTGGTTTGGGGACCCTCGTGGGTCACATTCTAGGGACACTGTGGGGGCAGCCTTATCCTTACTGCAGCCTCATCCTTACTGTAGCCTGAGGGATATGCCAGGCCTGGGGAGCCTTGTGGGTAACATCTCTAAGTAGCCCTGGGTTCCCTTCTCCTCAGAGCTGCCTGGGGTGGTGGCCAGGGTTGCTGTGCTTGGCCTAAGGGGGCATGGTCAATCAGGGGTGGGGCCTCACCGCCATCTTTAATGCCGCCTTTTTGAAAGTGAGGATCCTGCTTCTCCCTCAGGACCAACCCGGGAGAGCCCCATTCCTGGGAGTGTTGGGTCACTCCACATGGAAGGGCAGAGCTTCCTTCTCCGAGCAGATTGAGAGAGACCCAGGTTGGGGACTCTCATGGGTCATGCCTCCCGGGGCTCAGGGAGCTCCCTTCTCAGAGCAGCCTTAGCGCGGACTCTTGGCTTAGGGACTTTTGTGAGTCATGTCTTAGGGATGCCTGGGGCTCCCTTCTCCTCACATTGGCCTGAGGGAGACACCAGATATGGGGAGCCTTGGGGGTTGCAACTCTATGTAGGCCCTGGGTTTTCTCCTCAGAGTGGCCTGAGGGAGATGCCTGGTGTGTGGACCCTCATGGTTGTGGTTTATGTCTTTTTGGATGCTTGGGGTTCCCTTCTCCTCTGAGTAGCCTTGGGGAGATGTATGGCTTGGGGAACCTCATGGGTTATATTTTTAGGGAAGCCTGGGGTTTTTTGCTCAGAGCAGCTTGAGGAGATGCGTAGCATGGGGACCCTCATGGGTCATGTCTCTAGGGACACCTGTGATTCCCTTTTCCTCAGAACAGCCTCAAAGAGATGGCTCAGAAGCTTCTGGCAGCTCTGGCAGCCGGTGAGGGGATGGTGGGAAGCATGAGGAGCAAACCCTGTCCTGGACCTGAGAGCTGAGGGCAGCCTTGGCTGTCAGCCCCACTCTGTCCTTCACAATTTCATCCTGGCTCCCTGTGCAGCAGTGACCCTTCCTTAGGCTATGACCCTCATCATCTTAATATAGTGACCCAGGGTGGTTTCTAGGGAACCTAGCAGGGAGGAAGTGGGAATGTGTAGGGAGGGAGGAATGTACAGCCTAAGAGAAGGGGACCCCAGTCCACTTCCTTGTTTTTCTTAGTGTTTAAATGGTTTGCTTTTTCTTGCAGTGTTAAAATAGTAGAAAAAAATTGAAAAGTACATATCTTAATAGCCCACTATGTTATTTTTAAAAAATTTTTTAGGGGCTGGGGATGTAGCTTAAGCGGTAGCGCGCTGGCCTGTCATGCGTGCGGCCCGGGTTCGATCCTCAGCACCACATACAAACAAAGATGTTGTGTCCGCTGAAAACTACAAAATAAATATTAAAAAATTCTCTCTCTCTCTCTCTCTCTCTCTCTCTCTCTCTCTCTCTCTCATCTCATCTCATCTCTCTCTTAAAAAAAATTTAATTTTTACTGTTGTGTACTGGGAATTGAGCTCAATACTTATCTTTTTGTTGTTGTTTTTGTTGTTGTTGTTGCTGAGCCATATCTCCAGCCCTATTTTGTATTATAGAGACAGGGTTTTACTGAGGTGCTTCATGCCTTGCTTTTGCTGAGGCTGGTTTTGAAGTTGAGATCCTTCCGCCTCAGCCTTTTGAGCCGCTTTAGTTTAAATATATTACTTCTAACAAAGCCAGAATTTATTAAAAATATATCTTTTTTTTTTTTGTGGAACCGAATTCATGAACCACATTTTTCTTTTTCTTTAATCTCTGCTTAGTTTTTTTAAAAATTTTTTTAGTTGTAGAAGGGCACAATATATTTATTTTATTTATTTATTTTTATGTAGTGGTGAGGATCAAAAACAGTGCCTCACACATGCTAGGCAAGTGCTCTACCATTGAGCTACCACAGGCACACGTTTTTCTTTTGGTGGAGAGTTTAATTAGCAAGAAGCCACCCCTCTAGGACCCTCTTGCTAAGGCCTTCCCTTCCAGACCCTGCCTCTCCTCTAGGCCCCACCTATATTCTATGGCCCTGCTTGTCCTCCTGAACCACCCTTTTCCCTCCTTCCTACCCTGCCTATCCTCTAGGTCCTACTCATGTTCCAGGGCCTGTCCCTTCCTCAGGTCCCACACTTCTGTGAAGCCCTGCCCCCTTGTGACTCATTCTCCCCCTCCTTCAGACCCTGTCTCTCCTCCAGATCTTTCCCTTGTCCTGCCCCTCCTGCAGACCTCACCCCTCCTCTTTAAATTTTTTTTTTGTTGCACATGGATACAATGCCTTTATTATGTTTGTTTATTTTTATGTGGTGCCTAGGTTTGAACCCAGTGCCTCACACATGCTAGGCAAGTGCTCTACCACTGAGCCATAACTCCAGCCCAACCCTCCTCCTCTTTAAGACCTTGACTCTTCTCCAGACCCCACTTATCTTCCAGGCCCTCCCTCCTCTGACCTTCCATTCCCCTCCTCCAGACTCTGCCCCTGCTAGTCTAGGATGAGCAGCTCCCTGGCTGATGTGCTAATTGGCAGTATATTTGTAATGGTGCACAAATAACATATTTTGTATAAACACTGACATCCTGCATTGGATGAATTATCTTGACTAGTATCAAAATTTGACATACCATAAAAAAAAATTTAGAAGTCACCTTTCTCTCTCTTTTATTCTCTATAGATCATGAACATTTGAAATAAAATCAGAATTTGTTAAAGGGCAGATGACAGCCAGCCTTGAGCCCTGATGATCCCAGGATCCCATCCAGGGCCTAACACTTGCCAGGCAAATGTTCTGCCTTTGCGCCACAACTCTAGCCCTGTATAGGATTTTTAATTCTGTGAACTTCTATTTTTTATTCATTTTCTATTTAATTGCACCAATAAGGAATATTTTAAAAATTTCTTTTAGCTTACTTTGTTTTTGATTGAGAGAATTGTTTTGTTTGAGAGAATTGTCTTGTTTGGAAAGGTTCATAATCAAATGATTTTAATTAATTTCCATTTATTAAGACATGTTTGAGACTGGGTGTGCAGCTCAGTGGCAGAGCACTTGCCTGGCATGTGAGAGGCCATGGAGTCCATCCCAGCACCACACACACAGAAGATGTCTTTGACAGGACTCAAACATGAGAGATATAGTTTCAAAAGATCATGTATTGGGGCTGGGGTTGTGATTCAGCAGTAGAGCACTCGACTGGCACGTGTGAGGCCGTGGGTTTGATCCTCAGTTCCACATAAAAATAAGTAAATAAAACAAAGGTATTGTGTTGAACTACAACTAAAAATAAAGAAAAAATTTTTTAAAAAGATCATGTATTTACACATATACACATATACCAAAGTGCCTCTTCCAAATTTATATGAAATTATTCTAAGAAAATTTCAAATCAGTTTTAAAAGAGAAGAGGGATGATGACATTTCAAATTTAGAAAGCATTTCCATATGTCCTATTAAAGTTCTATATTCATTAGAAAGTTATCTTATTCCTTGCATACAAAGGGATGGGCCTTCTAAGAAGCATGATACTTTATGTTGTCAAAAATTCTGTGGGAGACCTCTTTTAAGTGTTTGCCTCTGTTCAAAATATGATTTAAAAATGTATCAATTTGCTTTTGATTTCAGAAATTTGTCTTTCTTTTGAAATTATGTATTTATTAGTATTTAGGGTTATTTCATGTAGTAAATGCCATGATTACATTTTATCCTAATGTTGGTGCCCCTATGTGCTTATAAAGTGGCTTTCAGAATGCAGTTGAGTATTTCTCTCATATTTGTTGGATTCATTAGAAAAGTACATGCACTTTGGATCATATTTAAATGGTTGCATTGGAATTATTAGGCACCTGGGCCTAATCCTGCACAACTCTTCCTCTGTAATTTTGTCTTTTCTAGAATGTCATGAAAGGTAAACCATACAGTATGTAGCCTCTTCAGCCTGGCTTATTTCACTTAGTGTACCAGGTAGAATTTATCTATTTCTCTGTAGGTTCATTCCTTTATATTCTGTGTTGGTTATGCATGTAGGTATGGGAGGACTTTTTTTTTTAATTTTAATATTTATTTTTTAGTTTTCGGCAGACACAATATATTTGTTTGTATGTGGTGCTGAGGATCGAACCCGGGCCATTTGTATGTGGTGCTGAGGATCGAATGCTACCGCTTGAGCCACATCCCCAGCCCTGGGAGGACATTCTTATTTATGATTTGATCAGCATCATAGAGCTGCTATTCATAATTACATACTAGTTTTGTTTTGACATACTTTTTCAAAGAATTTCTCTAAAAGAAGATGACTTATAGGGACACTGTTGGGTTATAGATTGGACTTTTTGCTTTGGGAAGAACTGGCACATAATCTTCCAAAATGGCCATGCCACATGTTCTCCTAGTAATGCCTGAGACTGCTGGTATCTCACATCCTGCAGCTGTTGGTGCACTGCTGTTTCCTCAGTTCTCAGCACTGCATATAAATAAATAAAAGTCCATTGATTACTAAAAATTTTTTAAATGAGCAATTGAGTTGTGTGCCTTTGGAGTGAGACCTCTGAAACCATGAGCAGCAAATAAGCTTTTCCTTTTTAAAATTTTTCTTGTCAGATCTTTTGGTCACAGTGGTGAAAAAGCTGACTAAATCAGTGAATGGGTTTTTGCTGTGAATAATCTATACGATTCAGTAGTCTTTGGAGATGGTTTGTTGGGAGAGGAAGTTTGAAATATTTAGAGATAAAGCTGGAAAAGGTTTAGTAAGTTGCAGGTGGAGCTTAATGAGGGATTCTGGTGTTTCTCAGAAGTCTAAAATGCCAATAGGATTGTAAAAAACAAAGAATGGAGTTGTAAGGTTTCAGAGGAAGAGGACTCTATTGAAATACGACTAGAGGGCATTCATATTACACTCTTGCTAGGAAGTTGTCTACATTTTGCCCGTGTCCTGAGACATTCTATGAGGTGATGAGCTAATTAATCTGGCAAAGGAAATTTCAAGGCAACACAGCATTCAGGTAGTGAGATGGATATTGCTGGTGACCTTTAGTCAAATTTACTATGGATCAGATCAGGAAGCAGAGCAGAAAGATTTTAACAATTTCCACTTTGCCCAGAAAAATGTAAAACTGGGGTGAAGGAAGTTGTTATTGTTCAGGACATTACCACTGCAGAGATGCTAAATTACTTTACCCAGAGACAATATAAAAGATGGCTTGTGGGCATCTTAGGAATTGAAAAGATCTCACCTATCTCTGGCTCAAGGTTATAAAAATAACAATTCTTTGAGACCATTTGTGCACCTGCTTGAATAAGGGGGTTGGGAAGTTGTTTCACCATGCTAAGCACTCAGAGGATACTACAGCCATAGTCATAGAAATCTTGCCTACTGGTTGAGATGGTAAAAGAACTTGGCATCAACCAAGTTGCTTTTTCTATTATCTTCTTTTTTTTTTTTTTTTGATTGGGGGACATTGGAGTTAGGGAGTTATGGAGGCTTTCACTGCGATTTCAAAGGAAAACCTGGGAGGCCAGAAAAATGGTTAGTTGCTGTGGGTAGCCTCTGAGAGTGTGATATATGAAGTGAGAAGGCAGCTGGAACTGTAGTGGAGACCCCCAAGATTAAGAGATTCCAGTACCATGGAGAGTCTGCCAAGGAAAGCTGTGGGAATCAAACAGATGTATAAGCTGAGAGAGTCTTGTGGGTTGCAACCAGCAAAGCCATAGGGCAGAGCTGCACAAGCCCTTTTGGAGAGAACATCACCATGCCATGTGCCTCAGATGCTGGTTGTGGAACTATAGGTTTTGTGTGCCCAACTGAGTGTTAGTGTTTGTTTGGTCCCACTGGTACCAGTCTTGGATATCAAGAACAGGTCCTTGTTTCCCTGATGTTGAAGATTAAACACCCATGAAATGCTTAGGTAAGCATAGAAACCAAGTTTTATTTAAGAAAGAAATGAAGATAGACTTCTCCAAAGAGAAGGGAGCTCAGAATTGAATGTCTGTGGGGATGGGTGTGTCTTGCTCTTTTATATACCCCAGACCCCCTACATATGTGCCTAAGGGCAGGAAGAAGCAGGAATGTGACCTATCTGGTCCCCCCAGGCTAGGCAGGGTTGCACGCAGATTGCTTTTTTGGCAAAGAAAGCATGTGGGGAGTCAGTACAGTGGGCTTATTTTATATAATTATTCTCTTAACCTTATGTTTCCACCATCCTCATCTATCTCTCCTTGACATCACCCCTTCTTTAAAAGACCCTGTGCTGTTATTTGTTGATTTTTATGTAACTTGCTTTTGCTTTTTATGGGAGCTCATTGCAGAGAATTTGCCTTGAATTTCATAAGAGACTTTGGACTTGGCCTTTTGAGTATGCTGGACTCTTGGGCTGGGATATAGCTCAGTGGCAAGCATCTGCCTTGCATCCACAAAGCCCTGGGTTTGACCCCTGGTAATAAAAGGAGAGAGGGAGAGAGGGAGAGAGAGAGAGAGAGAGAGAGAGAGAGAGAGAGAGAGAGAGAGAGAGAAGAAGAGAAGAGAAGAGAAGAGGAGAGGAGAGGAGAGGAGAGGAGAGGAGAGGAGAGGAGAGGAGGAGGGGAGGGGAGGGGAGGGGAGGGGAGGGAGAGAATGAGAATATGAGAAAATATTGTTTCTTGGAAATGGACTCAAATATTTTGCATTGTGAGTGGACCTGAGCTTTTCTGGGCCAGGGTCAGAATACAATGGTTTAGATATGAAAACTCATGTGGGAGAATATGCAAGAAAGTTTTCAGGTGAAATGATTGGATAGTGACAGCCTTAAACTGATCAACATGTTAATTCACCCATAAGGAAAACTTAATAATTATAGGTAGGTAAAGTGTGGTTGGAGGAGCACTGGAGGCATTCCTTTGGGAATATATTTTTTCCCTGGTCTCTCTTTCCTGTTTCCTGTTTGGCATGTCCTGACCCGCTCTCCTCCTCCATACCCTTGGGTGAGGTGATGGTGTTCTGTCTCACTTCAGGCCCAGAGACATGAATCCACTTTCTGTGAATGGAGACTTTGGAAACTGTGAGTGCAAAATCAAAATTTTTATTCTCTAAAATTGTTCTTGTCACAAATTTTAGACACAGTGACAAAAAAAATCTTACTAAAACAATACTGCCTAGAAATAATATAATAGTGGCCCTTTGACTTTTTATGCTAATGTAATATTCATAAATAGCATCTAGAATTAATTTAATAGCTACCATATAACCTTTAATGGTATTATTATATCAATACTATAGTATCCAAAACTAACATAAGCCTGCACTCTGGTCTTTAATACTGTTTCCACAACTCAGTTCTTATCCTCAATGTCAATCCTATAATGAGTGCACATTTTTGAGAAAAAGGAAAAAGAAGATTTATTGCTTTGATAGCGAAGGAGAAACACAGGGGACTCCTGTCCCAAAGTCTATGATTCTGCCCATCAGGAACAGAGGCCTTTTAGAGAGATTATTCAAAAGCTACATTGCATGTGTTCTCTGTCTGGAATTGTAATTTACTTGTTAATTTCAGAGATAGTAATTTCTGAGATCTTCTTGTACCATCCCCAAATTCTGTATGACTTAATTCCTGAGGTGGATGTGTGTGTACTTAAGGACAGAGAAATCTTCCTAAATGGGAAAGGTAATCCTGTTTCCCCTGAGATTAGGGAGGGGAGAGATTAAGGAGGAGCAGAGAGAGAAATAAAGAAATATATATATATCAAGTGCTCTACCATTGAGCCACAACCTCAGCCCCAAGAAATATGTCCTTTTAAAAAATAAGTTGGTAGGGGAGGTGGTAGTTTTGGCTCAGTGGTAGAATACTTTCCTAACACATAAAATAAATAATAGGTATTGTATCCATCTACAACCCAAACCAAAAGAATTTAAAAAAAAAGACAACTGCTTTCAATTTCAATATTCTACTATATTAGTCATTTATTTAAAAAATATTCTACTATATTAAAAGATAGTTACAGTGGATGAAGGGAAAGCAAGGAACAAGAGATGGGTAATCGAGAAATGAAAGATGGAGACCAGGCAGAGATACACCCCAGAGTTTGTCAGAGCTGACAAATAATGGCCATATGTCTGTAGGAAAGAGAGGCAAAACAGGCTTGAATTCTGGGATTTTTATAGGGCAGGTACAGGATTCAGAGCCCGGAGGATTCTAATACTAAAGGTTAAGGTTTGGGTTGGTATGGGGGAGTGATGAGCCTTTCTCAGAAAGGGCCTTGCGTGGGAAAGTGAAACTTTTTCCTTAAAATGGCAGCTGTCATTTAAGATATCCATCCAGATGCTAAGCAAGGACCTTACAGTGGCAGAGCATAAAGGGCTATATTCAAAGTATAAAGTGGACCACTGTAATAATACAACTATAATATCCATAGTACAGCAACTAAAACTAATATAGTAGCTGTCATGTTGCCTTTAATATTAATATAATATCATAATGTGGTCACAGGGCAGCTTTTATATTAGTTTTATAGGCCACTGAATGGATATTAATATTAAAGGCCAAAAGGCAGTGATCATATCAGTTTGGTATGCCATAGTGTGCATGTAATATTAGTGTTAAAACTGAAATAAGAGCTGCCTTGTGCCCTTTTAATACTAATATGTCATCTATACTATGGAATTGTAACTGATATAATGGCTCCTCTGTGAACTTTATAACTAATATGATATCCATATTATGGCATCTAAAACTGATATATTAGCTGAAATGTGGAATTTAATGTTAATATTATATCCATCCTGTAAACCTAAAAATAATATAGTAACAGCCCTGTAGCCTTTAATATTAATACAATATTCATATTATAGCATCTAAAACTAATATAATAGCTACCCTGTGGCTCTTAGTATTAATAGTATATCTATATTATAACATCTAAAACTAATATATGTGCCCAGTGCTCTTAGTACTAATATGATATTCATTAAATAACATCTAAAAAACTGATGTAATATATCTTGTAGCTTTCAAAAATTTTTTTTAGTTATAGATGGACCCAATGCCTTCATTTTATTTGTTTGTTTTTTTATGTGATGCTGAGGTTCAAACCCAGTGCCTCACATAGGCAAGTGTTCTACTACCGAGTCACAACAACAGCCCCTCTTGCAGCTTTTAATAATAATATGATATCCATATATAGCATCTAAAAGCAATATACTATCTTTCATGTGGCCTTAAATATCAATATACTATTCATGCTATGATATTTATAACTAACATAGTAGCTGCCCTTTGTCTTTAATATTAGTATAATATTCATATAGTGACCTATAAACCCAATATAATAGCTGCCCTGTGACTTTAAAAAAAATTTTGTGTTAGTTGTTTTTATTTACTTTTGTAGATGGACACAATACCTTTATTTTATCTGTTTATTTTTATGTGGTGTTGAGGATCGAACCCAGTGCCTCACATGTGCTAGGCAAGCACTGTACCACTGAGCTACAACCGCAGCCCTGTCCTGTGGCTTTAATACTTTTAATGTAGCATCAAAAATTGATAAATTACCTCCCTGTGACTTTTAATATTAATATAATCTCCTTACTATAGCAACTGAAACTGATAGCACAGCTGCCCTGTGTCCTTTAATACTAATATACATTCTATAACACTTAAAAGTGACATAATATTTGCTTTGTGGCCTATAATATTAATATGATATCTATAAGAGCTTTTAAAACTGATATAAGAGCTGTCCTATGTGGTGTTTAATGATGATAGTATTTTAAAGCTGATATCATATCTTTCCTATTCCCTTTAATCTTGATAACTTATCCATATTAATATATTTAACACTGACAAAATGACTGTACTATGGCATTTTTTACATCTTTTTTTTTAGTTTTGATGGACCTTTTAAAATTTCATTTATTTATATACAATGCTGAGATTTGAACCTAGTGCCTCTCACATGCTAGCCAAGTGCTCTACCACGAAGCTACAACCCCAGCCCATACTGTGGCCTTTAATACAAATATAATGTCCATATTATAGCATGTAAAACTGATAGAATAGCTGCCTGTTGCCTTTAACATAATAGGTATACAATGTGTATAAAACTAATAGTTTCCCATGACCTTTAATACTTAAATATTATCCATATAATAGCGTCAAAAATTGATATTAGTTGCCCTGGGATTTAATATTATAGCCTCAATGTAGCATCTCTAACTAATGTAATAGCTTCCCTATGGCCTTATATAATCATTCTCCTGTGGCTTTTAATATTAATACAATATTCATATTATAGCATCTAATACTAATATAATAACTGGCAATGTGCCTAAGGTATTAATATGATATCCACATATAGCATTTAAAACTAATAAAATAGCTGCATTTTTTGTCCCTAATACTTATAAGAGATCCATAGTATAGAATCTAAAATTAATAGAGTAGCTGCTCTGTGGCCTTAAACACCAATATGACATCTATTTGTAGCATCCAAAAGTGACATAATAGCTTCCCTGTGGCTTTATTGTTAATAAGATATTCATACAATAGCATTAAAAACTAAAATAATATCTTACCTTGCAGCCTTAATATTAATATGATATGCATACTATGGCATTAAAAATTAATATATAGGTACCATGTGGCTTTTAATATTAAAATGCTGTCTATTTTACAGCATCTAAAATGAATACTATACACACACACACACACACACAAACTATAGCTTCTAAAACTGACAAGGTGGTTCCTCTGTGGCCTTTAATATTAATACGATACCCATAAAGTAGCATCTAAAACTATTATGATAGCTTCCCTGTAGGGTTTAATATTAATATTATATCAATAATAATAATATAATATTCTACATTATACTATATAGTATAATATAGAATATTATAATATAATATTCTATATTATACTATATTATACTATATATTATAATAATAATATAATATTCTATATTATACTATAGCATCTAAAATCAATATACACACTGTAGCATCTACAACAGATATATTAGCTACACTGTGGCTTCTAACATTAAAATAATTTCTGTAGTATAGCATCCAACACTAATATAATAGCTGTATGATGGACTTTCTTACACCCTCTCCAAAAAACAAACAAAAAAAATTAATAAAATAGCTGCCACCTGGCTCTTAATGTTTTATCCTTACTATAACACATTAAACTAATAAAATAGCTGTAGATAGTAAAGACTGAGCCCATGAGGTTTCAGAGGAAAAGGCCTCTGTTGGAAATTGGATGAGAGGCCATTCTTGTTATATTCTAAAAAGTTGTCTACAGTTTGCCTATGTTCTGAGATGTTCTGTGAGGCTAGATTTAAAGATGATGGAGTAATTAATTTGGCAGAAGAAATTTCAAGGCAACACAGAATTCAGGCAGTGACATGAATATTGCTGGCAGCTTTTAGCCAAATTTGGTGTAATAATCAAAGATCATAAAGCAGAGCAGAAAGAAAGAAACCTTTTAATTTGGTCAGAGTTAAACTAAATGTGTGAGTCAAACTGGAGCTTAGGAAGTTGTAATTGTTAAAACATTCTGACCACTAAAGAGATGCTAAATACTTTGCCCAGAGACAATAGGAAATAAACCTTGAGTGCATCTCAGGAATTGGCAAAACCACCCCAGTTTCAGGCTATCTTTTTTTTGGACCAGGAATTGAACCCAGAGGTACTTAACCACTGAGTCATGTCCTCAGCCTTTTAAAATATTTTATTTAGAGACATGATGTCACAGAGTTGTTTAGGGCCTTGCTAAATTGCTGAGGCTGACTTTGAACTTGCAATCTTCTTGCCTCAGTCTCCTAAACTGATGGGATTAGAGTCAGGCACCACCCTGCAGTTGACCCTTGACTAGGACAGGACCTCCTGGGAAGGGGTACCTGTGCAGTGTCCAGAGGTCATTTGGATGGAGGCAGGAAGCCCCTCCTTATTTTTTGTGCTCAGCCCCTATGGGAAACGGTGTCTACTCTCAGTATACTGACCACCAGCCCCCTTCCTTTCCACCTATCTGACTTTGTCTTGGATTACCCCAAGCTTGTTCTATGCTCACTCTCTCAAAGGGCTAGCCAGGCCCAGTGGGCATAGGTGAGACACCATGACCAAGTGGAGTATCATCTTCTGTACATTCCTGAGGGACTCTCCCTGCTGAGATTAAAAGAGATATTTTGGCTGTTCCAAGGTGTGGATGGCAAGAGGGGAGCTGAAAGAGAATATGAGGGGTGGTTTGTTCAGCCCTGGACTTTCTGGGATCCAGGGCTTTGGGGACATAAAATATGGGTGGAAAATATTCAAACCATAGCACCATCCTTTTAGATCAAAACATGGGATGATGGGCTCTATTTTAGCTAAAATATGCAAACATATGTTGAATAACCAGAACAGTGAATTTCAGAGGTTGTGCATCAGGACTAGGTAGTGGCACAGCTCTCTCTACAATACTAAACAAGCTAATCAATCAACAGAATCCAAGCTCAGGATGCATTTGCTACCAGTGGAAAAGAGATAAAATTAAAAATTGGGATGGGGGTATGAAGCTATAGCATAATGTCCTCTAAGCTAATCAGAGGTGGGTCATAGGGACCCTAATGGCAGCCACCTCCAGGTTCTCCCCTAGATGTGGTTCTTTGGGGATCCTGGAGTTGCCTCCATGTTTGTCTGTTGTATCCCTGGAAGCTCCTATGGATGGACAAAGATGCAGGCCTGGGTTGTTGTGCTTGCATTTTTCTGAGTTTACCACCCACATCCATAACTTTGAAATCTCTTTCCATAGGCAGCAACTGCATACTGAGCCTGAGTTTATCAGTTGCATATATAGGTGTATCTATTCAGAATTCACTTTTCCCTCTGTGAGGTATGCAAAGATAAGGGCAGTCCAGGTTCCAGACCAAAGTAGAGACCTGGGGGAAGTCAGAGACACCAGGGCCTCCATGGTGTGAATTCATAGCACTTATGCTATTTGTTCACCCATTGAAGCATATCCTGATTGCTTAAGGTATTGGGACATTGTGAATAGAACTACTAAATGTAATTGCCTGCTGTTATCTAGATATATATTTTTGAGGCAGTTGCCTATCTTTTTTGGACCATGTGGTGACACCATGTCTAACTTTGGGGAAAATGGCCATTTTTTTTGATAGTGGTGAGCTGTTGTGTGTTGTACCAGCAATGCATAAGAGTTCCTGTGGCTGCTCATCATCCTCATGGTTGATACTGCACTTAGTAAAGACCGTAGCAGCTCGGTAGGTGTGCAGTGCACCTTGGGGTTTTAGTTTGTGCTTTCCTCATGACAGGTGATACTAAGAGTCATTTCTATGCTTCTTTGCCATCTTGTATCTTTCTTGTGCATTGTCTGTTCAGATCTTTACCCATTATGTTGTGTTAATGTTGAGTGTGTTACTATATTTTGTACACAAGTTTGTTTTAGACATATACTTTCCAACGTTTCCCCCAGTATTTGACTTGTCTTTTTATTTCATTAATATGATTTTTTTAACAGAGCAGTTCAATACTTTCCTCATTATCAGGTTTTTCTTTCATGGATTTGTTGTTGTTATTATTTGTTCGTTTGGTAGCAAGGATTGAACCCCGGGGTGCTTAACCACTGAGCCACATCCCCAGCTTTCATGGATTTTTTTTTTGGGGGGGGCTGTATTTAGAACCTCATCATGAAACATGTGGTCATGCACATCTTCTATAGTTTTACAGTTTCCCATTTTAAATGCAAGTCTAGACAGTATTTTGATAGGTTCTGGCATCCATATGTGTGGCTTCTTGAAGTGTGTCCTTTTGCAGTCAGTGCTGTCTAGTCTAGGTTTAAAAACAGCTTTTTGGGAATTTCTGGAATGCACTGAATGTTCAGGTCAGGTTTGAGATAATTTCATCTTAATTATATTGAGACCTGAACAAAGTATATCTGTATTTATTTATATTTCATTTGATTTCTTTCTAAACATTTCAAGATTTTCTGAAAGAATGATTGTACTTTAAGACTTACATGAAAGTACTTCAAATTTGGGGTCTCTATTTGAAATATTAATGTTTTAAAATTTTTCTTATTCCAGTTTATAAATTTCACTGTTTCCTCTACATGATTGCTGAAATCAATGAAATTTTGTCTATGGGCTATGTATTTTGCTGCTTGCTATCTGCATTCATTCTGATCAAGACATAGGATGATAGGCTCTATTTCTTTTTGATTTCCAAAATCATGACCTGGGATAGTCAGAAGTATGAATTTTAGAGCTTCACTGTGCCTAGCACAAGGGGGTGCAGCTCTGAACAGTGAACACCCAGCATCCTGCACTGTCTACAGTGGCCAGCGGGGGGCCACTTTCTCTGATCAATTGTTTTTGGGGGCTGTGTTCTGTGCTCTAATCAAACTTTCTTCTCATGGGGACCCACCTGAGAGATGCCACATCTAGGGACTCCTAGGGGCTCTATCTAAGGCGTAGACCAATTTTATTTTTTTTAAATCCTGGGAACACACCTAGAAAGATACCATGGCCTGGGGATGCCTGGTGGATATATCTATGGTGAAGACCAGAGCTTCCTTATCATTGGCACCTACCCATGGAGACTATGGATTCAGGATGACTGAGGTCCATGTGAGGAAAACATGAGGAAGAATCTTCCTGTGTACTGCCTGGTGTGCTGAGAAGTAAGTTCTGCCATGTTCTTAACTTTCTCAGGTCATATTTTAGCAGAACTTATTTTACAACAGTATTTCTTTTTTTAATATTTATTTTTTAGTTTTCGGTGGGCACAACATGTTTATTTATTTTTATGTGGTGCTGAGGATCAAACCCAGCACCCCAGTGCATGCCAGGCGAGTGCGCTACTGCTTGAGCCACATCCCCAGCCCCACAACAACAACAGTATTTCTTATTGAGGCTTTGACTGCTCATTATCATGGTATGTCAATGTATTTTGTGTGACTTGAGTGTCTAAGGACACAAATGCTCCCTCAAGGTGGTGCAGGCAGGGCCCAGTGCCTGGAGTCTCACTGGGGCCTGAGGGTAAGGGCTCATGAAAATGCAGTAAGAAGCTCTCAGGAGCCTCTAGGGTGAGAGATGTAAAGATTATGATGGATTGCACTACCCTGAATCCTGGGTAACTACAGAATCCTCATTGCAGTAACCAGAGTCTTCTGAAGTGAGGGCAGTATAGGTCAAATGACAGCCTGTACTATACATAATTCTTGGGGACCTGCAGCTTGCTGAGACTTCTGCAGAGAAGGCTGAATTGACAAAATATCAAACTATGCTACCAATTACTTTTGGGTGCCTGCTCTGCACAAGAGCCTCTGGAGTGAGAATTGCAAGGGCAGAATACCAGACTTCAATGCTCAGAATTTCTGGGGATGCCTATATACCCTGACCCTGTAAGTCCCATAGGTTTCTGTGGTGTCAGTTTTATTGTTAGAGCACACTACCTAGAATCTCCAGGGTACCAGGGAAAGCATGGGGTCTTCAGCTCCTGTGACCCTCAGCAGGACTGTGCAGGCAAACCCTAGACTGCATTATCCAGAATCGTCAGGGACTACAGCTCCCAGAATCCTCTGTGGTGAGTGGGCAAACTATTGAACTGCATTACTCACAATCCTAAGGGGGAATTTGAGTTTCAGAATTTTCTGCAGTGAGTAGGAAAAACATAGGACTATATTACCCACAAATCTCAGTGCCAGCGGCTCTCAGGATCCTCTGTTGTGAGGACTATTGGACTGAGAGCTTAACTAAAATATCCAGAATCCTTGGTGAGGTGTGTTGCCCAGGTGAGTATGCAGCCTGCAACTCCCACAGGCCTCCCAAGTGAGAGCTGTGCATTATGCAGGTCAGACTACACTACCTACAATTCCTGGGGACACACTGGTGAGTGTGCTGCCTGCAATTCCAGGAGGCTTCCACAGTGAGGTCTTCAGTACCAAGGCAAGCATGTGGCCTTCAGTTCTCATGGCCCTTGCAGTAGGGGCATGTAGGCAAAACACTGGAGTACCTTATCCAGAATCCTCAGGGGGGATCACATTTTCCAGGATCTGCAATAGTGAGGACTGCAGGGTAGGGAGCTGAAGTATACTACCTAGATTTCTTGGAGGTACCCATGTCTATGTGGCCTGGAACTCTTAGAGGCTTCCACAGTGAGGGCTGTGGAGGCAGAAGGCAAGACTATGCTACCCAGAATCCCTGGGGGCCTGCAGCTCCCAGACATCTACCTTTTGAGTACTGCTGGATCAAGCTTTGTATTACACTACACAGACTTCCAGGGGTGTCTAGGCAGGCTTGTGCTACACAGATCTAAGAGCTTTGATGGTGAAGTCCACTTAGGTAGGATGGACTGCACATTCCAGAATAATCAATGTCCCACAGCTCTCAGAGACCTCTGTGATCAGGGCTGACTGAGTAGAAATGACTACAATACTCAGAATTCCTGAGGGCTGTGAGCTCTAAGTAGTCACTGTACAGTTGAACATAGCACCAGGCTATAATACCCATGATCCTTGGGGGCTTGCAGCTCCCAGTATTCACTGCAGTGATGGCTGCATTGGCAGAACACCAGACTAAACTGTCCATAATCCCTAGGGATGCCTGAATGACTGTGTAGCCTAAAATTTCTATAGACTGCTGCAGGGGATGGGGGCTGCATTGTAGAAGACTGGATTACACTGCCCAGAATTCTGTGTGGGTGTATGAGGGTGAATGTTCTACTTGAAGCCCCCATAGACTTCTGGAGTGAGGGTTGAATGGTCAGAATGCTAGACTACACTGTTCAGAATCCACTAGGGGTGCCTGAGTAGCCTGCAGCTCACAGAGACCTCTGCAGCTGGGCTGCATTGTAGAATACAAGACTGCACTACCCAGAATCCTGGGGGTATGAGGGTAAATGTGCTACTTGTAGCCTCTGGCTTATGTGGTGAGGGCTGCATGGGTAGAACACCAGAGTCCACTTCTAGGGTCCTCCAGGGTGCCTGGGCCAGCACATGGCACACAGCTTCCATGGTCCTGAAGGGCAAAGACGGTGTGGGCAGAGCACCAGACTACACTGTCTAGAATCCCTGAGAACCCTGAATCTGTGTAGCCTGCAGCTTCTTGAGGCATCTATGGTGACAGCTGGACAGACAGGACAGACTGAATGACCTAGAATGCTCTCCGAGGCTACTGGGAATTTGGTCTGAGCTCAGGTTCTTCTACCCTTCTACAGTGTTCACCCTGGGCTGAGAATTAACAGATTTTTCTTAAAATTCCTGATTCTAAAATGGGCAGACCCTGGCTAAGTCACTCTGTCTCAAAGACTACATGTCCCAGAAGCCTTTGAGGTGGTCTCTGCCCTTGGGCGCCTGAGTGAGTGTGTAGACTCCCTGTGGAAGCCTCCCTCTGTGCCACCTGTCTCAGGCTGCTGCAGCCCTTGGCCTGGTGGAGTGCAGGGAGGGGTTCTCCTGGACTCCATTTCTCCTCTCCTGAAATTCAGCTACTCAAGGTGCCATAGCCAGACCTAGTTACAGCAGGGGGAATAGATTTTATTCAGTGGAAGAAGGCACTGACATTCACCAGGGAGTTGGGAGAGGCTCGGCCTCTGAGCCCTGAGCAGCTCCCTCCTGGAGCATTTGCACATGGCCAAAGGGGCGTGGTCAAGAAGGGGCAGGGCCTCGCCGCCATCTTAATGCTTCCTCCCTGAGAGTGAGGAGAGCTGGCTTCCCACTCAGGACCAACCAGGGATAGCCCCAGTTCACTGGAATGTTGGGTCACTCCACAGAGTGGGACAGAGCTCCATTTTCAGAGCAGATTGAGAGAGACACCCAGGTTGGGGACCCTCGTGGGTCATGCCTCCAGGGACTCCCGGAGCTATCTTCTCCTCAGAGCAGCCTCAGGGGACTCTTGGCTTAGAGGCTTCGTGAGTCATGGCTCTAGGAATACCTAGGGTTTCTTTGTCCTCAGCGCAGCCCACCTTAGGGACCCTCGTGTGGCATGTTTCTAGGGTTTCCAGGATTTCCCCAATCCTGCCAGGGTTGGGGACCCTCACAGGTCATGTCTCTAAGTAGGCCTGGGGTTCCCTTCTCCTCAGAGTGGTCTGGAGGAGACGCCAGTGTGGGGACTTTCTTGTGTCACGTCTCTAGTGATGCCCGGGGTTCCCCTCTCTTCAGAGTTGTCTGAGGAAGACTCCTGGTGTGGGGAGCCTTTTGGGTTGTGTCTCTAGGGACACCCGGGGTTCCATTCTCCTCAGAGCAGCCTGAGGGAGATGCCTGGTGTGGGGCAACCCTAATTTGTATTATAGATAGGGTTTCACTGAGTTTCTTCCTGCCTTGCTTTTGTTGAGACTGGTTTTGAACTCAAGATCCTTCTGTCTCAGCCTTCTGAGCCGCTTAGGTTTAAATATATTACTTCTTACAAAGCCAGAATTTATTAAAAATACATCCCCTATATTTTTAATAATGAACCACATTTTTTCTTTAATCTTTGCTTAGTTTTGTTCATTTTTTTTTAATTGTAGAAGGGCACAATGCATTTATTTTATTTATTTTTATGTGTTGCTGAGGATCAAACGCAGTGCCTCACACATGCTAGGCAAGCACCCTACCACTGAGCTACCACTGCCACACATTTTTGTTTTGGTGGAGAGTTTAATTAGTAAGAAACCATCCCTCCAGGACCCTCTTGCTAAGGCCTCCCCCTCCAGACCCCGCCTCTTCTCCAGACCCCACTCATATTCTTTGGCCCTGCCTGTCCTCCTCAACCACCTTCCCTCTCCTTCCTACCCTGTCTCTCTACATCCTACTCATGTTCTAGGGCCTGTCCCTCCCTCAGGTCTCACCCATCTGCCAGGCCCTGCACCCTTGTGGCTCATTATACCTCTCCTTCAGACCCTGTTTCTCCTCCAGATCTTTCCCTTTTTCCTGTCCTGCTCCTCCTCCAGACCTCACCCTCCTCTTTTTAATTTTTTTTTATTGCACGTGGACACAATGCCTTTATTTTGTTTATGTATTTTTATGTGGTGCTAAGGTTTGAACCCATTGCCCCAAACATTCTAGGCAAGCCCTCTACCATGGAGCCATAAATCCAGCCCAATCCTCCTCTTTAAGACCCTGCCTCTTCTCCAGACCCCACCCATCTTCCAGGCTCCCTGGTCCTCCTGATATTCCCTCCACCTCCTCCAGACTCTGTCTCTGCTAGTCCAGGATGAGCAGCTCCCTGGCTGCTGTGCTAATTGGCAGTATATTTGTCATGGTGCACAAATAATGTCCGTTGTGTAAACACTGTCATCCTGCATTGGATGAATTATCGTGACTGTATCAGAATTCGATATACCATAAAATAACTTTAGAAAAGTCACCTTCTCTCATTTTATTTTCTCTATAGATCATGAAATAAAATCAGAATTTGTTAAAGGGCAGATGACAGTCAGCCTTGAGCCCTGATGATCCCAGGATCCCATCCAGTGGAGGAACTCTAAGTACCAGTCCAAGGTTTTGTATGTTAATTGATTCATTTTCTTATTTTAGAGTTATTTTGTAATATAATTCCCCATGGCCTCCAGGTTTCCAGTTCTGTGCAGTAGGTTTTTCCAATTCAATTTTTGATTAATATTCTTTCAGTTTTCTTCAGAATTTTTAAAATATTTTTTTTAGTTGTCAGTGGATCTTTTTATTTTATTTACTTATTTTGTTTATTTATATGTGGTGCTGAGGACTGAACCCAGGGCCTGACACATGCCAGGCAAATGCTCTGCCTTTGTGCCACATTGTAGACCTTTATAGAATTTTTAATTCTGTGGACTTCTATTTCTTTTATAAGGAATATTTTAAAAATTACTTTTAGCTTACTTTGTTTTTGATCGAGAGAATTGGCTTTTTTGAGAGAATTTTATTGTTTGAAAATGCTCATAATCAAATGATTTTAATTATTTTTCACTTATTAAGTTATCTTTGGAGACAGGATGTGTAGCTCAGTAGCAGAGCACTTGCCTGGCATGTGAGAGGCCATAGAGTCCATCCCAGCACCACACACACAGATATCCTTGACAGGACTCAAGTATGAGAGGTATGGTTTAAAAAGATCATGTATTGGGGCTGGGGTTGTGGCTTAGCAGTAGAGTACTCGACTAGCATGTGTGGGGCCCTGGGTTTGATCCTGGGCACCACATAAAAATAAGTAAATAAAACAAAGGTATTGTGTCCAACTACAACTAAAAATAAAGATTTTTAAAAAAGGTCATGTATTTCCACATACATACATATGCCACAGTGCCTCTTCCAAATTCATATGAAATTATTCTAAGAAAATTTCAAATCAGTTTTAAAAGAGAAGAGGGATGATATTTTTAATGTCAACTATTGATATTTCATGATATTTCAAACCACTATAAATGAAATTTCCTGAGATACAAATCATTACAAAATGTAAGAGACAAGTCAGTAGCTGCTTTTTTTTGCAATTCAGATACATTTACTAAAAATAGCTTTTTTTAAAAAAAGATATTTTTTCTTCTTTAAAATTCAGAAAGCATTTCCATATGTCCTATTAAAGTTCTACATTCATCAGAAAGTTCTCTTATTCCTTGCATACAAAGTGATGAGCCTTCTAATGAGCATGATACTTTATGTTGTCAGGAATTCTTGTGAGAGAACTCTTTGTTTTGCCTCTGTTCAAAATCTTATTTAAAAATGTATCAGTTTGCTTTTGATTTCAGAAATTTGACTTTCTTTTGAAATTATGTATTTATTAGTATTTAGAGTTATTACATGTGGGAAATGCCATGATTACATTTTATCCTAATGTTATCCTAATGTTGTGTTAATAATTTCCTAAGCTAGGTTATGTTCATTTTTCTTATCAACAGTCAATAAAGCCTTTTTTGTTGTTTTGATGGTATGCTTAATGTGAACATGCTTTATGATGTGACACCACTGTTCTTGATGGTCTAGGTATGCAATACACCATAAGGATAGTATTTTGATTCTGAGAGTCTCAAGTGTTTTAGGTCCAACATGTTTCCTTAAGAGGAATGATTATTCATTTTCTATTTGATTACACAAATAAGATACAAATTCTTTTTTTTTCCTTTTGTGGTTCTGGGGGTTGGTCCTAGGGACTCCTGCATGCTAGGAAATCTTTCTACCACTGAGCTACATCCCCAGCCCCATAGATCCTTTAGTTGTCATTAGCTTCATGATGAGCTAGTGACAATAAAATTACTTAGAATTTCAAGTAGATTTAGACTCATGCAAGAGTTTGGGCATCCATAGCTCCTTGTGATTTCTAAAAGGTAGAGTTTCCCACAACACAGCAGCATCTAATATCACTCCTGGACTGATCTGACACCTCTGCTTCTCTTGGCTTACCACTTCCTGTAGAGGTCTTGGAGGAAATGGATGTTCTTTGACTATTTGTCCCAGTGACAAATATTTGATTATATTGCTGCTAAAATCTATGCATAGAAATAAAATAGAGATAAGGATTCTTTGGGATAAGTGATTCAGTCACAGTGAGTCAGTTTGCAATTAGAACATTTTTTATATAAAGTCACTGTTTCAGGAAAGTTAAACCATGAGTTGAAATAAAATCTCCAAAATGTCATTTTTTTTTTTTCCTCTGTAGTGATCACATTTTAAGAAGGAAAACCTAGAACCTAGTGATAGCATAAAAATATAATAAGTTAACATATGTTATTACTTCAACATGAAATATGTAAAAGAGGCATATACTTTGAATTAAAAAATTTTTTTAATTTTAGTTGGACAAAATGCCTTCATTTTCATTTATTTATTGTTATGTGGTGCTGAGGCTCAAACCTAACACCTCACACATGCTAGGTGAGTTCTCTATCACTGAGCTACAACTCCAGCCCACATACTTTAAATTTTATATTACTTTGAACTATTAGATTTTTGTGTTATAAATGTTCATAATAAAATACAGAACTAGCTAAGAGTGTCAGTTACTAGTAATTAACTGTATGAATAATTAAACAAGTTTGAGAAAATATAACCATGTCCTAAGGTTTTACTTTAGAATAGTTTAATCTTTTTCAGGGGAGGGTACTGGGGATTAAATCCATGGGCGCTAACCCTAATTCTTTGGCCTTTAATATTAATATTTACTCATACTATTGCATCAAAAAGTGATATAATAACTGCCCTGTGGACTTTAATACTAGTATAAAATCAATACTATAAAATGTAAGTGATATAAATGCTATCTTGTGACTTTAAATACTTACATGATATCCATCTATTATAAAATTGATAAAATAGCTTCCCTGTGGCAATTCATACTAATGTAATATCCTTATTCTAGAATCTAAAGCTAAAGAAAAGCAGGAAAGTGACATTTAACATCAGTACTATAACATGACAAACTAGTGTAATAGATTACCTGTGGAATTTAATACTTATATAATATCCTAATACACTATGTAAAATAAATATGATAGCTCTACTGCAGCTTTTAATACTGATCTTATATCCATTCTATAGTATTTTATACTAATATATTAGCTGTCCCGTGAACTTCATGCCAACATGATATCCATATTGTAGCATCTAATGCTAATATAATAATATCTTCCCTGTGACCTTTAATATTTACTCATACTATTGATATTATAATGTAATATCCAGATTATAGAATCTAAGACTAATATACTGTCAGCCCAGTGAATTCCAGTAATAGTAAAATCTCCACAGAGAAGCACATAAACTTAATATAAGAGCTGTTTTGTGTCTTTTCATGATCATATGATATCTATAATATGCAATCTAAAAGTAACAGTAGCTGACTTTGGTTTTTAATATTAATGTAATATGCATACTATAGCATCCTAAAGTACTATAGCAGCTGCCCTGTGGTCTTTAATACTTTTATAATGTCCATATTATAGCACATAAATACAATATAATATCTGAATTTTGGTCCTTACTACTAATATTTATATTATAGCATCTAAAAGTAATAAAATATGTGCCCTATGGGCTATAAATGTCATATGATAGCCATATCAAAGCATCTAATACTAATATAATGGCTGCCCTGTAGCCTTTGACTTTAGTATAATATCAAAACTTTGTCCTCTGAAACTAACAAAATAGCTATCCTGTAGCCTTTTAATACTAATTTTATCCATATGTAGCATCATTATAATCTCCATGTAGCCTTTTATTCTGATATTATATTCATACTGTAGACTCTAAAATGAATAAAATAGCTTCCTTTTTGCTTTCAAGAGTAATATGATATGCACTATGGTACCTAGAAAATATTATAATAGCTTTCCTGTGGTCTTGAATACTAATAATATCCATGCTATAGTACCTAAGACTAATAGGTGCCTGTTGTGTTTAATATTAAAGATGTCCATATTATACCTTCCAAAAACTAATATAATAGCTGCAGTGTGACCTGTAATATTAACATAATATCCATACTGTAGCATCTAAAACTGACATAATAGCTACCTGGTAGCCTTTAATATTGAGATAAAATCTGTGCCCTCTGAAATTAAAGTAATAGCTTCAAGTGATGTTTTAATACTGATAGTGCATACATACTATAGCACCAAAAACTGATAATATAGCAGCCCTGTAGAGTTTCATAGTAATATAATAATTATAACAGAATATAAAACTTTAATATTAATAAAATATCTATACTGTTGATCTAAATCTGATGAAATGGCTGCCTGTAATCTACAATAGCCATACAATATCCATACCAAAGCTTCTAAAACTAGAATAATAGTGCCCTGTGGCCTTTAATGCTAATAGGTATTCATACTACAGTATTTAAAGCTGATACAATAGCTGAATTGTGGTCTTCCATATCAATGCAATGTCAATATTATAGCATATTGAACTAATTTAGTAGCTTCCCTATGACATTTATAAGCCAATATAATATCTAACTTGTTCACTTTAATACTAACATATTTGTATTGTAGCCTCTGAAACTGATATAATAGCTAATTTATCATCTAAAAGTAATATAGTAGCTGCCCTGTAACTTTAAAACTATTACAATTTTTATAGTATAACATCAAAATTGATATAATAGCTTCTCAGTGGCTTTTATATTAATATGATATCTGTGCTACAGTATATCCAATACTAATAAAATAGTGGCACTGTGGCTTTAAATACCAATATGACATCTATGGTACTGCAACTCAAGCTAACATAATAGATGATTTATGTCTTTTAATCTTACTATAATATCCATATAATAGCATATATTACATAATAGATGATTTCTGGCTTTAAATATTAATATTATATCCATAATATAGCATCTTCAATTAATATTACATATGTCCTGTGTCCTTAGGACACATATTATATCCATAGTGTTGGATTTAAAACTAGTATAATAGATACTTTGTGGACTTTAATACTAATATGATATCCATACTGTAGCTCCTTAACTTAATATAGTAGCTGCCTGGGCCCTTTAATATGATATATAATATGATAAACATATTGTGCTCTTTAAAACTAAAGTAATAACTGTTCTGTGGCCTTTAGTGCTGATATAATATATCATGAAAAACTAATGTAATAACTTCCTTGTGTCCTTTAATACTGATAGTATAGCATCCAAAACTAATATGATAGCTGTCCTCTAGACTTTAATATCATAATATTCATACTGTGACCTCTAAATTTAATATAATAGCTGTCTCGTGGCCTTTATTACTGGTTTGTTATTCATACTATAGCATGGAAAACCTGATTAAATAACTGTTCTGTGGCCTTTAATATTAATAGGATTTCATATCATAGCAAAAAATGATATCAGAGGTCTTTATTACTAATAGATGCAAACTATAATATATAAAACAAGTAAGTAGCTGTGCAATAGAATTTAATACTAAGTGACATCCATGCTAAAGCATGTTAAACTAATAGCTCCCCTGTAGCTTTTGTACTAATATTATAGCCTCCAAAACTGATGTAATACATGTCCTGTGGCCTTTAATATTATTGTTATATCATTCCTATAACCTGTGAAGCTAATTTAATAAGTCTCTTATGAAATTTAATATTCATTTAATATCCATATTATAAATCTAAAACTGATAAATATGTGCTTCATATAAAAATGGTAAATAGGCCCTATAGTATTAATATGATATTGTATCACCTTAAACTAATGTAATATCAGCTTTGTGGCCATAAAACTAATATGATACTTATAGGATAGTATTAAAATCAATATACTGCCATGTTGACTTTAATGCTAACATGATATCCATACTTGAGTATCTAATAGTACATAATTATTGACCTGGAGTGTTTAACTCTAATATGATATTCATATTGGAACATCTGAAACTGATGCAATAGTTGTCCTGTGGCCTTTGATATTTATATGATATCCATCCTATAGTATCCAAAGCTAATAAAATATATTAGCTACCTGTGGCCTTTAATATTAATATAATATCCATACTGCAGCATTTAAAATAATAGATGCACTGTGGCCTTAATACCAAATAATTGGTTTGGATATGCTCATGTGTGAGACAATGTAAGGAAGTTTAAAGGTGAAATGATGGGTTACGAGAGCCTTAACCCAAATTAGTAATCCTCTGACAGGAATTAACTGAGTGGAAACTGCAGGCTGATAGTGTGTAGCTGGAGGAGGTGGGTCATTGAGGCTGTGCCTTTGGGGTACATATTTGGTGAGCTGAGCTTATGTTCATTGCTTCCTGATCACCACTTTCCTTCATCACACTCTTCTGCCCCACCTTAAGCCCCAAGGAATAGAGTTGGCCATCTATTGGCTGAGATCTCTGAAACTGTGAGCCCCTAAATGAACTTTTCCTCCTTTAAAATTGTTCTTGTCAGGTCCTTTGGTCAAAGCAGCAAAAAAGATGACAGAAATAATAATATACATGTCATAGATCTTAAATAAATACAATAGTTGCCCTGATGCCTTTAATGCTAATATGATATTAAAAGTGTAACATCTAAAACTGATATATAATAGTTTCCCTGTGACATTTAATGTTAATATAATATTCATTCCATAACATCCAAAAGTAACATTATAGCCTCCTTATAGCCCTTTATACTAAAGCAACATCCATATTATAGCATTTCAAGCTAATATAATATATTCCCTGTTGCCCTTAAAGCTAATGTAATACATACCATTGCATCTAAAATTGATATAATAGCTGCTCTGTATCCTTTAATATCAATAGACATCCTTATTATAGCATCTTAACTTGATATAATACTTACTCTTTGGCCTTAATATTTATATGATACCCATTATAGAATCTAAAACTGATAAAATATTAGCCCTGTGGCCCTTATAGGTAATATACCCAAACTATATCTCCTAAAACTAATATAATTGCTAGACTGTGGCATTTAACATTATTATTTTATCCATATTATGCCCTCTAAAACTAATGATATAGCCCTCTTGTCATTTTTAAGTAAAATATCCATATGATAGCAATAAACCCTATAATATAGCATATCCATATGATAGCATAGAAAGTTAACATAATAGCTGACCTCTGGCATTTAATAGTAATCTGTTTGGCTGGGGATGTGGCTCAAGCAGTAATGCGCTGAGCTGGCATGCACTGGGTTTGATCCTCAGCACCACATAAAATAAAATAAAGATGTTGTGTCCACTGAAAAATGAAAAAGAAATATTAAAAAAATTCTCTCTCTCTCTTCTCTCTCTCTCTCTTTCTCTCTCTCTCTCTCTCTCTCTAAAAAAAAATAGTAATCTCTTATCCAAAGTATAGTACCTAAACTAATATAATTCCTTATACTAATAGGATACTCATTGCATACCATATAAAAGTAATATAATAACTGAACTTTGGAGCTTTAATATTAATGTCATATGTATTCTAAACATCTCAAAGTACTGAAAGAGCATCCCTGTGCATCCTGTGTATTTTCCATTAATATTTTATCCATACTGTGGCCTGTTAATGGAATATTATAGCTCTTTGTGGCTGTTCATATTAATATCCATTCAATAGCATCTAATGCTAATATAATAGATGCCCTATGGCCTTTAATACTAATTCAGTATCAATACTGTGACCCCTAATAGTAAAATAATAATTCTCCTGTGGCCTTTTAATGTTACATAATATTCAGTTATAGCAATTATATGGATATAATTCCTGCCCTATGGCCTTTAGTACTAATATGATATCCATATCATAGCATCTGTTAATGATCTAAAAGCAGTCCTCTTACCTTTGTACTGTTATGATATTCATATTATAGAATCTGAAGTAATATAATTGTTCTCTTAAGACTTTTAATTCCTATATTTTTTTTACCATAGCATCTCAATCTAGTATAACATCTCTGTAGCTTTTCATGCTAATGTAATATTCTTACAATTACATCTAAATGTGATATAATAGCTATCATGTGGTCTTTAATACTGATGTTATATTCATGTTAGATCATTAAAAACTGATGGAGTAGCTTCCCTGTGGCTTTATTAGTAATATGACATTCTTATTACAGCATCTAAAATTGATATGATAGCTGCCTTTAATATTAATATGATATCCATAATATAGTGTCCAAAGCTGATATAATATCTGCAATGTGCATTTCATAGCTAATATGACATTCTTTCTAAAGCATTTAAAAACATTATAAGCCAGGCGCAGTGGCACATGCCTGTAGTCCCAGCGGTTTGGGAGGCTGAGACAGGAGAATTCTGAGTTCAAAGCCAGCCTCAGCCACTGTGAGTCTTTAAGCAACTCAGTGAGACCTTGTTTCTAAACAAACTAAAAAATAGGGCTGATGATGTTGCTCAGAGGTCAAGTGCCCCTGAGTTCAATCCCTGATTGATTGATAGATAAATAAATAAATAAAATATAATAGCTGCATAATGGTATTTAATACTATTATTATATCTATACTATAGTATTGAAAATGAATATTACAGCTTCTCTGTGGCCTTGTGTATTAATGTAATCATAGCATTGCATTGAAAACTGATATAATAGCAGCCCTGTGGCTTTTAATTCTATTGTGATATACATGTGGCATCTAAAACTGATATAAGAGCTGTCTTATTGCCTTTAATACTAATATAATATCCATATTGTAGCATCTAAAAATAATTTAAAAAACTACACAGTGGTGTTTTATGCTAATATGATATCCCTAGTGTAGAATCCTTACTAAAACAATAGGTGCCTTATAGCCTCTAATACTATTATTATATTCATAGTATGCCTTCTGAAATTGATTTAATAGCTGTACTGTCACTTTTAATATTTCTATGATATTCATACTATTGATCTGAAAGTAATATCTATTCTGTGGCCTTTGATGCTAATATGATATCATACTATGGCATTCAAAACTAATATACTGGCAGTTCATTGTTGATTAAAATTAATATATTATTCATATTATATAATCTAAAGCTAAAGTAATTGTACTTACCTTTGTACTGTTATGATATTCATATCATATTGCTGCCCTGTGGTTTTTGAAACTATTATAATACCCATATTATAGCATCTAAAGCTAATATAATAGCTCTACTGTGGCCTTTAATATTACTGTGATATCCTAGTATAGCATCTAAAACTAAATACAACTACCTTTTTGCCTTTAATTGTTTTAACATTAATATTGTAGCATCATTTTTTTATATTAATGTAATATTCATATTTAACATAAAAAATTAATAGCTTCCCCGATGCCTTTAATACTAATATATGTACTATTGCATCTAAAAATAATAAAATTAATCAAATACATGTCCTAGTGCCCTTTATATTAATATGATGTTGATATTATACCATGTAAGAATGACATAATAGCTTCCCTATGATCTTTAATAATGTGATATTCAGGGACTGGGGTTGTAGCTCAGTAGTAGAGTGTTTGCCTAGCATGTGTGAGGTGCTGGATTCATTCCTCAACACCACATATAAATAAATAAATAAATAAATAAATAAATAAATAAAGTGCACCAAAACCTAAAAAATATTAAAAAAATAATAATGTGATATCCATACTATAGCATGTAAAACAAATGTAATAGCTGTCTTGTCCTTAATATACTGTCTGTATTATAGATTCTAAAACTAATATGATAGATGCCCTGTGGTCTTTAATATAAATGAACTATTCATACTATACCATATTAATATATATAATATATGTCCTATGGCCTTTAATACTAATGTGATAACCATATTTTGCATCTATTACAAATGTAGTAGCTGCCACATGGCCTTTAATAGTAATATGATATCTGTAGGAGCTGGATTTATACCTCAGTGGTAGAGCATTTGCCTTGCACATGTGAGGCACTGGGTTTGATTTTCAGCACCACATAAGATAATAAAATAAAAAAAAGATATTGTGTCCATCTTAAAAAAAGAACACCTTTTAATTTGTTCAGAGTCCAATTAAATGTGTGAGTCAAACTGGAGCTTAGGAAGGTGTGATTGTTAAAACATCATGACCACTAAAGAGATGCTAAATACTTTGCCCAGAGACAATAGGAAAGAAGACTTGAGTGCATCTCAGGAATTGGCAAAACCACCCCAGTTTCAGGCTCAAAGATTTAATTTTTCTTTCTTTTTTGTGCCAGAAATTGAACCCAGAGGTACTTAACCACTGAGTCACATCCTCAGCCTTTTAAAATATTTTATTTAGAGACAGGATCTCACTGAGTTGCTCAGGGCCTTGCTAAATTGCTGAGGCTGACTTTGAACTTGCAATCTCAGCGTCCTAAGCTGCTGGGATTAGAATCAGGCACCACCCTGCAGCTGACCCTTGACTAGGACAGGACCTCCTGGGAAGGGGTACCTGCGCAGTGTCCAGAGGTCATCTGGATGGAGGCAGGAAGCCCCTCCTTATTTTCTGTGCTCAGCCCCTATGGGGAAAGGTGTCTACTCTCAGTATACTGACCACCAGCCCCCTTCCTTTCCACCTATCTGACTTTGTCTTGGATTACCCCAAGCTTGTTCTATGCTCACTCTCTCAAAGGGCTAGCCAGGCCTAGTGGGCATAGGTGAGACACCATGACCAAGTGGAGTATTATCTTCTGTACATTCCTGAGGGACTCTCCCTGCTGAGATTAAAAGAGATATTTTGGCTGTTCCAAGGTGTGGATGGCAAGAGGGGAGCTGAAAGAGAATATGAGGGGTGGTTTGTTCAGCCCTGGACTTTCTGGGATCCAGGGCTCTGGGGACATAAAATATGGGTGGAAAATATTCAAACCATAGACACAACATCTTTGTTTGTATGTGGTGCTGAGTATCGAACCCAGGCTGCACGCATGCCAGGTGAGCGTGCTACCGCTTGAGCCACATCCCCAGCCCTAGATATACATTTTTGAGGAAGTTTTCTATATTTTTAGGATTGTGTGGTGACACCATGTCTAACTTTAGGGAAAATGCCTAGTTTTGTTGATAGTGTTGAACTGTTGTGTGCTCTTACAGCAATGCATGAGTGCCTGTGGCTGCTCATCATCCTCATGGTTGATACTACACTTAGTAAAGACCGTAGCAGCTCGGTAGGTGTGCAGTGCACCTTGGGGTCTTAGTTTGTGCTTTCCTCATGACAGGTGATACTAAGAATCATTTCTATGCTTCTTTGCCATGTCATATATTTCTTGTGAGTTGTCTGTTCATGTCTTTACCAATTATGTTGTCTCATTGTTGAATATCTCACTATATTTTTTTACACAAGTTTGTTTTAGACATATATATGTTCCAAATATTCCCCCAGTGTTTGACTTGTTTTTTCATTTTCTTTATATGATTTTTTTTACAGAGAAATTTACTACAGTCCACATCAGGTTTTCTTTCATGGATTTCTTGTTGTTATTGTTTGTTTGCTTGGTAGCTGGTTTTGAACCCAGAGGAGCTTAAATACTGAGCCACATCCCCAGCTTTTATGGATTTTTTTGCGGGGGCTACATCTAAAACCTTATCATGAAACATGTGGTCATGCACATTTTCTGGAGTTTTACAGTTTCCCATTTTAAATTCAAGTCTAGGGAGTATTTTGTTAGGTTCTCGCATCCTTATGTGTGGCTTCTTGAAGTGTGTTCTTTTGCAATCAGTGCTGTCTAGTCTAGGTTTATAAACAGCTTCTTGGGAATTTCTGGAATGCACTAAATCTTCAGATCAGGTTTGAGATAATTTCATCTTAATTATATTATTGAGCAAAGACTATGTCTGCATTTATTTATATTTCATTTGATATGTTTATAAACATTTTAAGATTTTCTGAAAGTAGGGTTGTACTTTAAGACTTACATGTAAGTACTTCAAATTTGGGGTCTCTATTTTAAATATTAATGCTTTAAAATGTTTCTTATTCCAGTTTATAAATTTCACTGTTTCCCCTACATGATGGCTGAAATATAGGAAATCAATGAAATTTTGTCTATGGGTCATGTACTTTGCTGCTTGCTATCTCCATCCATTCTGATCAAGACATAGGATGCTGGGCTCTATTTCTTTTTGATTTCAAAAATCATGACCTGGAATAGTCAGAACTATGAATTTCAAAGCTTCACTGTGCCTAGCACAAGGGGGTGTAGCTCTGAACAGTGAACACCCAACACCCAGCATCCTGCACTGCCCACAGTGGCCAGCGGGGACACTCAGAACAACCTTCTCTGTACAACTGCTTTTGGGGGCTGTGTTCTGTGCCCTAATCAAACTTCCTTCTCCTGGGGACCCATATAAGAGATGCAACATCTAGGTACTCCTAGGGGCTTTATCTACGGTGTAGAACAGAATGTTTTTTTTTTTTTTTTTTTTAATCATGGACTGGGGATGCCTGGTTGGATATGTCTATGGTGAGGACCAAAGCTTCCTTCTCCCTGACACCTACCCATGGAGACTCCACTGTGGATTCAGGATGACTGAAGTCCATGTGAGGAAAACATGAGGAAGAATCTTCCTGTGCACTGCCTGATATGCTGAGAAGGAGGTTCTGCCATGTTCTTTACTTTCTCAGGTAATATTTTAGCAGAACTTATTTTACAACAGTATTTCTTACTGAGGCTTTGGCTGCTCATTATCATGGTATGTCAATGTATTTTGTGTGGCTTGAGTGTCTGAGGACACAAATGCCCACTCAAGATGGCGCAGGGAGGGCCCAGTGCCTGGAGTCTCATTGGGGCCCGAGGGTAAGGGCTCATGAAAATGCAGTAAGAAGCTCTCAGGAGTCTCTAGGGTGAGAGATGTAAAGATTATGATGGATTGTACTACCTGAATCCTGGGTACCTGCAGAATCTTTATTGCAGTTACCAGAGCCTTCTGCAGTGAGGTCAAATGACAGACTGTGCTACCCGTAATTCTTGGGGACCTGCAACTTGCAGAGATATCTGCAGAGAGGGCTGTACTGACAAAAATTAAACTATACTACCAGTTACTTTTGGGTGGCTGCTCTGCCCAGCAGCTTCTGGGGTGAGAATTGTAAGGGCAGAATGCCAGACTTCAATGCTCAGAGTCTCTGGGGATGCCTACATACCCTGTAACCCTGTAAGTCCCAGAGGTTTCTGTGGTGACAGTTGTATTGTTAGAACACACTACCTAGAATATCTAGGGTACCAGGGAAATCATGGGGTCTTCACCTTCTGTGATCCTCAGCAGGACGGTGCAGGCAAACCCTAGACTGCATTATCTAGAATCATGAGGGACTGCAGCTCCCAGAATCCTTTGTGGTGAGTGTTCAAACCATTGAACTGCATTACCGACAATCCTAAGGGGGAATTTGAGTTTCAGAATTTTCTGCAGTGAGTAGGAAAAACACAGGACTATATTACCCACAAATCTCAGTGCCAGCAGCTGTCAGGATCCTCTGTTGTGAGGACTGTTGGCTTGAGAACTTAACTACAGTATCCAGAATTCTTGTTGGGGTGTGTTGCCCAGGTGAGTATGCAGCCTGCAACTCCCACAGGCCTCCCAAGTGAGACCTGTGCATTATGCAGGTCAGACTACAATACCTACGATTCCTGGGGACACACTAGTGAATGTGTTTCCTGCAATTCCTGGAGGCTTCCACAGTGAGGTCTTTAGTACCAAGGCAAGCATGTGGCCTTCAGTTCTCATAGCCCTTGCAGTAGGGGCATGTAGGCAAAAAATTCCCCCATTATTCAGAATCCTCAGGGGGGAATCACAGTTTCAGTATCTGGAATAGTGAGGGCTACAGGGTAGGGAGCTGAAATACACTACCTAGAATTCTTGGAGGTGCCCGTGTCCATGTGGCCTGGAACTCTCAGAGGCTTCCACAGTGAGGGCTATGGAGGCAGAAGACAGGACTATGCTACCCAGAATCTCTGGAGGCCTGTAGCTCCCAGACACCTACCTTTTGAATACTGCTGGGGAAAGCTTTGTATTGCACTACACAGACTCCCAGGGGTGTCTAGGCAGTCTTGTGCTACACAGATCCCAGAGCTTTGATGGTGAAGTCCACTTAGGTAGGATGGACTGCACAACCCAGAATAATCAATGGCCCACAGCTCTCAGAGACCTCTGTGGTCAGGGCTGACTGAGTAGAACTGACTACAATACTCAGAATTCCTGGGGGCTGTGAGCTCTAAGTAGTCACTGCAGAGTTGAACATAGTACCAGGCTATAATATCCATGATCCTTGGGGGCTTGCAGCTCCCAGAATCCACTGTAGTGATGGCTGCATTGGCAGAACACCAGTCTACACTGTCCAAAATACCTAGGGATGCCTGAGTGACTGTATGGCCTCAGATTTCTAGAGACCTCTGTAGGGAGTGGGGGCTGCATTATAGAGACTCGATTACACTGCCCAGATTTCTGTGTGGGTGTATGAGGGTGAATTTGCTACTTGAAGCCCCCATAGGCTTCTGGAGTGAGGGATGAATGGCCAGAATGCCAGACTACACTGTTCAGAATCACTAGGGGTGCCTGAGTAGCCTGCAGCTCACAGAGACCTTGCAGTTGGGCTGCATTGTAGAATACAAGACTGTACTACCCAGAATCCTGGTGGTATGAGGGTAAATGTGCTACTTGCAGCATCTAGGCTTTTGGGGTGAGGGCTGCATGGGTAGAACACCAGAATCCACTTTGAGGGTCCTCCAGGGTGCCTGGGCCAGCACATGGCATACAGCTTCCATTGTCCTGAAGGGCAAAGACTGTGTGAGCAGAGCACCAGACTACACTGTCTTGAATCCCTGAGAACCCTGAATCTGTGTTTCCTGCAGCTCCAAGAGACATCCATGTTGAGAGTTGGACAGGCAGGACAGACTGAATGATCTAGAATGTTCTCAGAGGCTACTGGGAATTTGGTCTGAGCTCAGGTGCTTCTACCCTCCTACAGTGGTCACCCTGGGCTGGGAATTAACAGAGTGTCTTAAAATCTCTGATTCTAAAATGGGCAGACCCTGGCTAAGTCATTCTGTCTCAAAGGCTACATGTCCCAGAAGCCTTTGTGGTGGTCTATTTCTGGCATCTGCCCTTGGGTGCCTGAGTGAGGGTCTAGAATCCCTGTGGAAGCCTTCCTCTGCCCACCTGACTCAGGCTGCTGCAGCCCTTGGCCTGGTGGAGTGCAGGGAGGGGGTCTCCTGGACTCCATTTCTCCTCTCCTGAGATTCTACTCTACATGGTGCGACATCCAGATCTAGTTACAGCAGTGGGAACAGATTTTATTTAGTAACTGCTGAGGGTGGAAGAAGGTGCTGACATTCACCAGGGAGCTGTAAGGGGTGTGGTCAAGAAGGGGTGGGGCCTCACCGCCATCTTTAATGCTGCCTCCCTGAGAGTGAGGAGAGCTGGCTTCCCACTCAGGACCAACCCGGGAGAGCCCCAGATCACTGGAGTGTTGGGTCACTCCACAGAGAGGGGCAGACCTCCCTTCTCAGAGCAGATTGAGAGAGACACCCAGGTGGGTCATGCCTCCAGGGACTCCTGGAGCTACCTTCTCAGAGCAGCCTCAGGGGACTCTTGGCTTAGAGACTTCGTGAGTCAAGGCTCTAGGAATGCCTAGGGTCTCTTTGTCCTCAGAACAGCCTGAGGGGGACGCATATCTTGGGGACCCTCATGTGGCATGTTTCTAGGGTTTCCAGGGTTTCCTGAGGGAGATGCCAGGATTGGGGACCCTCACAGGTCATGTCTCTAAGTAGGCTCAGGGTTCCCTTCTCAGAGCAGTCTGGAGGAGACACCAGTGTGGGGACTCTCTTGGGTCACGTCTCTAGGGATGCCTGGGGTTCTTTTCTCTTCAGAGTGGTCTGAGGAAGACTCCTGGTCTGGGGAGCCTCATGGGTCGTGTCTCTAGGGACTTCTGGGGTTCCGTTCTCCTCAGAGCAACCTGAAGGAGATGCCTGGTGTTGGAGATGCCTATTTTGTATTATAGAGACAGGGTTTCACTGAGTTGCTTCATGCCTTGCTTTTGCTGAGAGTGGTTTTGAACTCAAGATCCTTCTGCCTCAGCCTTCTGGGCTGCTTAAGTTTAAATATATTACTTCTAACAAAGCCAGAATTTATTAAAAATACATCCTCTGTATTTTTAATAATGAACCACATTTTTTCTTTAATCTTTGCTTAGTGTAGTTTAAAAAATTTTTTTTTAGTTGTAGAAGGGCACAATACATTTTTTTTATTTATTTTCATGTGGTGCTGAGGATCAAACCCAGTGCCTCACACATGCTAGGCAAGCACTCTACCACTGAGCTACCACTGCCACACATTTTTCTTTTGGTGCAAAGTTTAATTAGCAAGAAGCCACCCCTTCAGGACCCTCTTGCTAAGGCCTCCCCCTCCAGACCCCACCTCTTCTCCAGACTCCACACATATTCTTCGGCCCTGCCTGTCCTCCTGAACCACCTTCCCCCTCCTTCCTACCCTGCCTCTCCTCTAGGTCCTACTCATGTTCTATAGCCTGTCCCTCCCTCAGGTCTCATCCATTTGCAAAGCCCTGCCCCCTTGTGACTCATTCTCCCTCTCCTTCAGACCCTTTTTCTCCTCCAGATCTTTCCCTTCTTCCTGTCCTGCTCCTCTTGCAGACCTCACTTTCCTCTCTCTCTTTTTTTCATTTTTGTTTTACACACAGACACAATGCCTTTATTTTGTTTATTTATTTTTTATGTGGTGCTAAAGCTTGAACCCAGTGCCTCACACATGCTAGGCAAGTGCTCTATCACGGAGCCATAACTCCAGCCCAATCCTCCTCCTCTTTAAGACCCTGCCTCTTCTCCAAACCCCATCCATCTTCCAGGCCCCCTCCTCCTCCTTACCTTCCCTCCACCTCTTCCATACTCTGTTCCTGATAGTCTAGGATGAGCAACTCCCTGGCTGATATGCTAATTGGCAGTATATTTGTAATGGTGCACAAATAGCGACCCTTGTATAAACACTAACATCCTGCATTGGATGAATTATCTTGACTGTGTCAGAATTTGATATACCATAAAATAACTTTAGAAAAGTCACCTTTCTCTATAGATTGTGAACATTTGAAATAAAATCAGAATTTGTTAAAGGGCAGATGACAGTGAGCCTTGAGTTCTGATGATCCCAGGATCCCATCCAGTGGGAGGACTCTAAGTACCAGTCCAAGGTTTTGTATGCTAATTGATTCATTTTCTTATTTTAGAGTTATTTTGTAAAGTAATTCCCTATATCCTTCAGGTCTCCAGTTCTGGGCAGTAGGTTTTTCCAATTCAATTTTTGATTAATATTCTTTCAGTTTTCTACAGAATTTTTAAAATTTTTTTTAGTTGTCAGTGGATCTTTTTATTTTATTTATTTTGTTTATTTATATGTGGTGCTGAGGATTGAACCCAGGGCCTAACACATGCCAGACAAACAATCTGCCTTTGCATCACAAATCTAGCCTTTTATAGAATTTTTAATTCTGTGAACTTCTATTTTTTAATAAGGAATATTTTAAAAATTACTTTTAGCTTACTTTGTTTTTGATTGAGAGAATTGTTTTGTTTGAGAGAATTATATTGTTTGAAAATGCTCATAATCAAATGATTTTAATTAATTTCCACTTATTAAGGTATCTTTGGAGACTGGATGTGCAGCTCAGTGGCAAAGCACTTGCCTGGCATGTGAGAGGCCATAGAGTCCACACTGCACCATATACACAGAAGATATCTTTGACAGGACTCAAGCATGAGAGGTATGCTTTAAAAAGAGCATGAATTGGGGCTGGGGTTGTGGCTCAGTAGTAGAGCAGTCACCTACCACATGCAAGGACCTGGGTTCGATCCTTGGCACCACATAAAAATAAGTAAATAAAACAAAAGTATTGTGTCCAACTACAACTAAAAATAAAAATTTTTTAAAAAAGGTCATGTATATATATATAGTTTCTATTCCAAATTCATATGAAATTATTCTAAGAAAATTTCAAATCAGTTTTAAAAGAGAAGAGGGATGATGATATTTTTAATGTCAACTATTGATATTTCATGATATTTAAAACCACTATAGATGAAATTTCCAGAAATGCAAATCATTACAAAATGTAAGAGACAAATCAGTAGCTGCTTTTTTGTAATTCTGATACATTTACTAAAAATAAGTTTTTTTAAAAAAAGGATATTTTTTCTTTTTTAAAATGTCGAAAGCATGTCCATATGTCCTATTAAAGTTCTTTATTCATCAGAAAGTTCTCTTATTCCTTGCATACAAAGGGATGGGCCTTCTAATGAGCATGATACTTTATGTTGTCAGGAATTCTTGTGGGAGAACTCTTTAAGTGTTTTGCCTCTGTTCAAAATATTATTTAAAAATGTATCAATTTCCTTTTGATTTCAGAAATTTGACTTTCTTTTGAAATTATATATATAATAGTATTTAGGGTTATTTTATGTGGGAAATTCCATGATTACATTTTATCCTAATGTTATCCTAATGTTGTGTTAATAATTTCCTAAGCTAGGTTATGTTCATTTTTCTTATCAACAGTCAATAAAGCCTTTTTTGTTGTTTTGATGGTATGCTTAATGTGAACATGCTTTATGATGTGACACCACTGTTCATGATGGTCTAGGTATGCAATACACTATAGGGAGAATATTTTGATTCTGAGAGTCTTAAGTGTTTTAGGTCCAACATGTTTCCTTAAGAGGAATGATTGTTCATTTTTTATTTGATTACACAAATAAGACACAAATTCTTTTTTTTTTCCTTTTGTGGTTCTGGGGATTGGTCCTAGGGCCTCCTGCATGCTAGGAAATCCTTCTACCACTTAGCTACATCCTCAGCCCCATAGATCCTTTAGTTGTCATTAGCTTCATGATGAGCTAGTGACAATAAAATTACTTAGAATTTCAAGTAGATTTAGACTCATACAAAAGTTTGGGCATCCATAGCTCCTTGTGATTTCTAAAAGGTAGAGTTTCCCACAACACAGCAGCATCTAATATCACTCCTGGACTGATCTGACACCTCTGCTTCTCTTGGCTCACCACTTCCTGTAGAGGTCTTGGAGGAAATGGATGTTCTTTGACTGTTTGTCCCAGTGACAAATATTTGATTATATTGCTGCTAAAAGGTATGCATAGAAATAAAATAGAGACAAGGATTCTTTGGGATAAGTGATTCAGTCCCGGTGAGTAAATTTGTATTAGGACTTTTTTTTTTTAATAAAGTTATTCTTTAGGGAAAGTTAAACCATGAGTTGAAATAGAATCTCTAAAATGTCATTTTTTCCCCTGTAGTGATCATGTTTTAAGAAGGAATACCTAGAACCTAGTGACAGCATAAAAATATAATAAGTTAACATATGTTATTACTTCAACATGAAATACGTAAAAGAGGCACATACTTTCAATTTTTTAAAAGTTTTTTTAGTTGTAGTTGGACATAATGCCTTCATTTTTATTTATTTATTTTTATGTGGTGCTCAGGCTCAAACCTACCACCTCACACATGCTAGGTAAGTGCTCTACCACTGAGCTACAACCCCAGCCCACATACTTTGAATTTTATATTAGTTTGAACTATTTGATTTTTGTGTTATAAATGTTCATAATAAAATACAGCTAAGAGTGTCAGTTACTAGTAATTAACTGTATGAATAATTAAACAAGTTTGAGAAAATATAACCATGTCCTAAGGTTTTACTTTAGAATAGTTTAATCTTTTTCAGGGGAGGGTACTGGGGATTAAATCCATGGGCGCTAACCCTAATTCTTTGGCCTTTAATATTAATATTTACTCATACTATTGCATCAAAAAGTGATATAATAACTGCCCTGTGGACTTTAATACTAGTATAAAATCAATACTATAAAATGTAAGTGATATAAATGCTATCTTGTGACTTTAAATACTTACATGATATCCATCTATTATAAAATTGATAAAATAGCTTCCCTGTGGCAATTCATACTAATGTAATATCCTTATTCTAGAATCTAAAGCTAAAGAAAAGCAGGAAAGTGACATTTAACATCAGTACTATAACATGACAAACTAGTGTAATAGATTCCCTGTGGAATTTAATACTAATATAATATCCTAATACACTATGTAAAATAAATATGATAGCTCTACTGCAGCTTTTAATACTGATATTATATCCATTCTATAGTATTTTATACTAATATATTAGCTGTCCCGTGAACTTCATGCCAACATGATATCCATATTGTAGCATCTAATGCTAATATAATAATATCTTCCCTGTGACCTTTAATATTTACTCATACTATTGATATTATAATGTAATATCCAGATTATAGAATCTAAGACTAATATACTATCAGCCCAGTGAATTCCAGTAATAGTAAAATCTCCACAGAGAAGCACATAAACTTAATATAAGAGCTGTTTTGTGTCTTTTCATGATCATATGATATCTATAATATGCAATCTAAAAGTAACAGTAGCTGACTTTGGTTTTTAATATTAATGTAATATGCATACTATAGCATCCTAAAGTACTATAGCAGCTGCCCTGTGGTCTTTAATACCTTTATAATATTCATACTATAGCACATAAATTCAATATAATATCTGAATTTCGGTCTTTACTACTAATATCCATATTATGGCATCTAAAAGTAATAAAATAGGTGCTCTGTGGCCTATAAATGTCATATATTAGCCATACTATGGCATCTAATACTAATATAATAGCTGCCCTGTAACCTTTGACTTCAGTATAATATCAAAACTTTGTCCTCTGAAACTAACAGAATAGCTGTCCTGTAGCCTTTTAATACTAATTTTATCCATAAGTAGTATCATTATAGTATCCATGTAGCCTTTTATTCTAATATTAAATTCATACTGTAGACTGTAAAATGAATAAAATAGCTTCCTTTTGGCCTTCAAGAGTAATATGATATGCACTATGGTGTCTAGAAAATATTATAATAGCTTCCCTGTGGTCGTTAATACTAATGATATCCATGCTATAGTACCTAAGACTAATAGGTGCCTGTTGTGTTTAATATTAAAGATGTCCATATTATACCTTCTAAAAACTAATATAATAGCTGCTCTGTGACCTGTAATATTAACATAATATCCATACTGTAGCATCTAAAACTGACATAATAGCTACCTGGTAGCCTTTAATATTGAGATAAAAACTGTGGCCTCTGAAATTAATGTAATAGTTGTCAAGTGATGTTTTAATACTGATAGTGCATACATACTATAGCACCAAAACTGATAATAAAGCAGCCCTGTAGAATTTCATAGTAATACAATAATTATAACAGAATATAAAACTTTAATATTAATAAAATATACTGTTGATCTAAATCTGATGAAATGGCTGCCTGTAATCTATAATAGCCATATAATATCCACACCAAAGCTTCTAAAACTAGAGTGCCCTGTGGCCTTTAATGCTAATAGGTATTCATACTACAGTATTTAAAGCTGATACAATAGTTGAATTGTGGTCTTCCATATCAATACAATGTCAATATTATAGCATATTGAACTAATTTAGTAGCTTCCCTATGACATTTATAGGCCAATATAATATCTAACCTGTTCACTTTAATACTAACATGATATTTGTACTGTAGCATCTGAAACTGATATAATAGCTAATTTATCATCTAAAAGTAATATAGTAGCTGCCCTGTAATTTTAAAACTATTACAATTTTTATAGTATAGCATCAAAATTGATATAATAGCTTCCCAGTGGCTTTTATATTAATATGATATCTGTGCTACAGTATACCCAATACTAATAAAATAGTGGCACTGTGGCTTTAAATACTAATATGATATCTATGCTACTGCAACTCAAGCTAACATAATAGATGATTTATGTCTTTTAATCTTACTATAATATCCATATAATAGCATATATTACATAATAGATGATTTCTGGTTTTAAATATTAATATTATATCTATAATATAGCATCTTAAATTAATATTACATATGTCCTGTGTCCTTATGACAAATATTATATCCATACTGTTGGATTTAAAACTACTATAATAGATACCTTGTGGACTTTAATACTATGCTATCCATACTTTAGCTCCTAAACTTAATATAGTAGCTGCCTGGGACCTTTAATATGATATGTAATATGATAAACATATTTTGCTCTTTAAACCTAAAGTAATAACTGCTCTATGGCATTTAGTGCTAATATAATATACTATGAAAAACTAATGTAATAACTTCCTTGTGTCCTTTAATATTGATAGTATAACATCCAAAACTAATATGATAGCTGCCCTCTAGACTTTAATATAATATTCATACTGTGACCTATAAATTTAATACATTAGCTGTCTTGTGGCCTTCATTACTGGTTTGTTATTCATACTATAACATGGAAAACTGATTAAAAAACTGTTCTGTGACCTTTAATATTAATATGATTTCCATATTATAGCAAAAAATGATATCGGAGGTCTTTATTACTAATAGATGCAAACTATAATATCTAAAACATGTAAGTAGCTGTGCAATAGAATTTAATACTAAGTGACATCCATGCTAAAGAATGTTAAACTAATAGCTCCCCTGTAGCTTTTCATACTAATATTATAACTTCTAAAACTGATGTAATAGATGTCCTGTGGCCTTTAATATTAATGTTACATCATTCCTATAACCTGTGAAGCCAATTTAATAAGTTTCTTATGAAATTTAATATTTATTTAATATCCATAGTATAAATCTAAAACTGATAAATAAAAATATGTGATAAATATGTGCTTCATATAAAACTGGTAAATAGGTCCTATAGTATTAATATGATATTGTATCACCTTAAACTAATATAATATCAGCTTTGTGGCCATTAAACTAATATGATATTTATAGGATAGTATTAAAATCAATATACTGCCATGTTGACTTTAATGCTAACATGATATCCATACTTGAGTATCTAATAGTACATAATTATTGACCTGGAGTGTTTAATTCTAATATGATATTCATATTGGAACATCTGAAACTGATGCAATAGTTGTCCTGTGGCCTTTGATATTTCTATGATATCCATCCTATAGTATCCAAAGCTAATGAAATATATTAGCTACCTGTGGCCTTTAATATTAATATAATATCCATACTGCAGCATTTAAAATAATAGATACACTGTGGCCTTAATACCATATAATCGGTTTGGATATGCTCATGTGTGAGACAATGTAAGGAAGTTTAAAGGTGAAATGATGGGTTACGAGAGCCTTAACCCAAATTAGTATTCCTCTGACAGGAATTAACTGAGTGGAAACTGCAGACGGATAGTGTGTAGCTGGAGGAGGTGGGTCATTGAGGCTGTGCCTTTGGGGTACATATTTGGTGAGCTGAGCTTATGTTCATTGCTTCCTGATCACCACTTTCCTTCATCACATTCTTCTGCCCCACCTTAAGACCCAAGGAATAGAGTTGGCCATCTATTGGCTGAGATCTCTGAAACTGTGAGCCCCTAAATGAACTTTTCCTCCTTTAAAATTGTTCTTGTCAGGTCCTTTGGTCAAAGCAGCGAAAAAGATGACTGAAATAATAACATACATGTCATAGATCTAAAATAAATACAATAGTTGCCTTGATGCCTTTAATACTAATATGATATTAAGAGTGTAACATCTAAAACTGATATATAATAGTTTCCCTGTGACATTTAATGTTAATATAATATTCATTCCATAACATCCAAAACTAACATTATAGCCTCCCTATAGACTTTTAGAATACAGTAATATCCATATTAGAGCATTTCAAGCTAATATAATATCTTCCCTATGGCCCTTACAGCTAATGTAATACATACTATTGCATCTAAAATTGATATAAGAGCTGCTCTGTATCCTTTAATATCAATAGACATCCTTATTATAGCATCTTAACTTGATATAATAGTTGCTCTTTGGCCTTAATATTTATATGATACCCATAATAGCATCCAAAACTGTTAAAATATTAGCCCTGTGGCCCTTATAGGTAATATGATACCCAAACTATATCTCCTAAAACCAATATAATAGCCAGATTGTGGCAGTTAACATTAATATTTTACCCATATTATGCCCTCTAAAACTAATAAATAGCCCTCTTATCATTTTAAGTAAAATATCCATATGATAGCAATAAACCTTATGATATAGCATATCCATATGATAGCATATAAAGTTAACATAATAGCTGACCTCTGGCATTTAATAGTAATCTGTTGGGCTGGGGATGTGGCTCAAGCAGTAATGCACTGACCTGGCATGCACAGGGTGCTGGGCTTGATTCTCAGCACGACATAAAATAAAATAATGATGTTGTGTCCACTGAAAACTGAAAAATAAATATTAAAAAATTCTCTCTCCTGTCTCTCTCTCTCTCTCTCTCTCTCTCTCTCTCTCTCTCTCTCTCTCTCTAAAAAAATAGTAATCTGTTATCCAAAGTATAGTACCTAAACTAATATAATTCCTTTTACTAATAGGATAGTCATTGCATAGCATATAAAACTAATATAATAACTGAACTTTGGAGCTTTAATATTAATGTAATATGTATACTACAACATCTCAAAGAACTGAAAGAGCATCCCTGTGCATCCTGTGCATTTGCCTTTTATATTTTATCCATACTGTGGCCTGTTGATGGAATATTATAGCTCTTTGTGGCTGTTCATATTAATATCCATTCAATAGCATCTAATGCTAATATAATAGATGCCCTATGGCCTTTAATACTAATTCAGTATCAATACTGTGACCCCTAATAGTAAAATAATAATTCTCCTGTGGCCTTTTAATATTACATAATATTCAGTTATAGCAATTATATGAATATAATTCCTACCCTATGGCCTTTAGTACTAATATGATATCCATATCATAGCATCTGTTAATGATCTAAAAGAATATCATTAATAGATTACCTTTGTACTGTTATGATATTCATATTATAGCATCTAAACTAATACAATTGTTCTCTTATTATCTTTAATTCCTATATTTTTACCATAGCATCTAAATGTAGTATAACATCTCTGTAGCTTCTAAATCTAATGTAATATTCTTACAATTACATCTAAAAGTGATATAATAGCTATCATGTGTTCTTTAATACTGATATTATATTCATGTTAGATTATTAAAAACTGATAGAGTAGCTTCCCTGTGGCTTTATTAGTAATATGACATTCTTATTACAGCATCTAAAATTGATAGCTGCCTTTAATATTAATATGATATCCATAATATAGTGTCCAAAGCTGATATAATATCTGCAATGTGCGTTTCATAGTTAATATGACATTCTTACTAAAGCATTTAAAAACATTATAAGCCAGGCGCAGTGGCACATGCCTGTAATCCCAGTGGTTTGGGAGGCTGAGACAGGAGAATTGTGAGTTCAAAGCCAGCCTCAGCCACTGTGAGTCTTTAAGCAACTCAGTGAGACCTTGTTTCTAAACAAACTAAAAAATAGGGCTGATGATGTTGTTCAGAGGTCAATTGCCCTTGAGTTCAATCCCTGACAAATAAATAAGTAAGTAAGTAAGTAAATAAATAAATAAAACATTATAGCTGCATAATGGTATTTAATACTATTATTATATCTATACTATCGTATTGAAAATAAACATTATAGCTTCTCTGTGGCCTTTTGTATTAATGTAACCATAGCATTGTATTGAAAACTGATATAATAGCAGCCCTGTGTCTTTTAATTTTTCGTGATATACATGTGGCATCTAAAACTGATACAAGAGCTGTCTTATTGCCTTTAATACTAATATAATATCCGTATTGTAGCATCTGAAAATAATTTAAAAAACTACACAGTGGTGTTTTATGCTAATATGATATCCCTAGTGTAGAATCCTTACTAAAACAATAGGTGCCTTATAGCCTCTAATACTATTATTATATTCATAGTATGCCTTCTGAAATTGATTTAATAGCTGCACTGTCACTTTTAATATTTCTATGATATTCATACTATTGATCTGAAAGTAATATCTATTCTGTGGCCTTTGATGCTAATATGATATCATACTATGGCATTCAAAACTAATATACTGGCAGTCCATTGTTGATTAAAATTAATAAATTATTCACATTATATAATCTGAAGCTAAAGCAATTGTACTTACCTTTGTACTGTTATGATATTCATATCATATTGCTGCTCTGTGGTCTTTAATACTATTATAATACCCATACTATAGCATCTAAAGCTAATATAATAGCTCTACTGTGGCCTTTAATATTACTGTGATATCCTAGTATAGCATCTAAAACTAAATACAACTACCTTTTTGCCTTTAATTGTTTTAACATTAATATTGTAGCATCATGTTTTTTTATATTAATGTAATATTCATATTTAACATAAAAAATTAATAGCTTCCCCGAGGCCTTTAATGCTAATATATGTACTATTGCATCTAAAAATAATAAAATTAATCAAATACATGTCCTAGTGCCCTTTATATTAATATGATGTTGATATTATACCATGTAAGAATGACATAATAGCTTCCCTATGGTCTTTAATAATAATGTGATATTCAGGGGCTGGGGTTGTAGCTCAGTAGTAGAGTGTTTGCCTAGCATGTGTGAGGTGCTGGATTCATTCCTCAACACCACATATAAATAAATAAATAAATAAATAAATAAAGTTCATTAAAACCTAAAAATATTAAAAAAATAATAATGTGATATCCATCGATTCCCAGCACCACCGAAAAAAAAATAATGTGATATCCATACTATAGCATGTAAAACAAATGTAATAGCTGTCTTGTCCTTAATATACTCTCTGTATTATAGATTCTAAAACTAATAAGATGGATGCCCTGTGGTCTTTAATATAAATGAACTATTCATACTATACCATATTAATATATGTATATATATATATATATAATATATGTCCTATGGCCTTTAATACTAATGTGATAACCATATTTTGCCTCTATTACAAATGTAGTAGCTGCCACATGGCCTTTAATAGTAATATGATATCTGTAGGAGCTGGATTTATACCTCAGTGGTAGAGCATTTGCCTTGCACATGTGAGGCACTGGGTTTGATTCTCAGCACCACATAAGATAATAAAATAAAAAAAAGATATTGTGTCCATCTTAAAAAAAGAACACCTTTTAATTTGTTCAGAGTCCAATTAAATGTGTGAGTCAAACTGGAGCTTAGGAAGGTGTGATTGTTAAAACATCATGACCACTAAAGAGATGCTAAATACTTTGCCCAGAGACAATAGGAAAGAAGACTTGAATGCATCTCAGTAATTGGCAAAACCACCCCAGTTTCAGGCTCAAAGATTTAAATTTTCTTTCTTTTTTGTGCCAGAAATTGAACCCAGAGGTACTTAACCACTGAGTCACATCCTCAGCCTTTTAAAATATTTTATTTAGAGACAGGATCTCACTGAGTTGCTCAGGGCCTTGCTAAATTGCTGAGGCTGACTTTGAACTTGCAATCTCAGCGTCCTAAGCTGCTGGGATTAGAATCAGGCACCACCCTGCAGCTGACCCTTGACTAGGACAGGACCTCCTGGGAAGGGGTACCTGTGCAGTGTCCAGAGGTCATCTGGATGGAGGCAGGAAGCCCCTCCTTATTTTCTGTGCTCAGCCCTATGGGGAAAGGTGTCTACTCTCAGTATACTGACCGCCAGCCCCCCTTCCCTTCCACCTATCTGACTTTCTCTTGGATTACTCCAAGCTTGTTCTATGCTCACTTTGTCAAAGGGCCAGTTTGGCCCAGTGGGCATAGGTGAGAGTGTAAAATGAATAAAATAGCTTCCTTTTGGCCTTCAAGAGTAATATGATATGCACTATGGTGTCTAGAAAATATTATAATACCTTCCCTGTGGTCTTTAATACTAATGATATCCATGCTATAGTACCTAAGACTAATAGGTGCCTGTTGTGTTTAATATTAAAGATGTCCATATTATACCTTCCAAAAACTAATATAATAGCTGCTCTGTGACCTGTAATATAAACATAATATCCATACTTTAGCATCTAAAACTAACATAATAGCTACCTGGTAGCCTTTAATATTGAGATAAAAACTGTGGCCTCTGAAATTAATGTAATAGTTGTCAAGTGATGTTTTAATACTGAGAGTGCATACATACTATAGCACCAAAACTGATAATAAAGCAGCCCTGTAGAATTTCATAGTAATACAATAATTATAACAGAATATAAAACTTTAATATTAATAAAATATACTGTTGATCTAAATCTGATGAAATGGCTGCCTGTAATCTATAATAGCCATATAATATCCACACCAAAGCTTCTAAAACTAGAATAATAGTGCCCTGTGGCCTTTAATGCTAATAGGTATTCATACTACAGTATTTAAAGCTGATACAATAGCTGAATTGTGGTCTTGCATATCAATACAATGTCAATATTATAGCATATTGAACTAATTTAGTAGCTTCCCTATGACATTTATAGGCCAATATAATATCTAACCTGTTCACTTTAATACTAACATGATATTTGTACTGTAGCGTCTGAAACTGATATAATAGCTAATTTATCATCTAAAAGTAATATAGTAGCTGCCCTGTAATTTTAAAACTATTACAATTTTTATAGTATAGCATCAAAATTGATATAATAGCTTCCCAGTGGCTTTTATATTAATATGATATCTGTGCTACAGTATACCCAATACTAATAAAATAGTGGCACTGTGGCTTTAAATACCAATATGATATCCATGCTACTGCAACTCAAGCTAACATAATAGATGATTTATGTCTTTTAATCTTACTATAATATCCATATAATAGCATATATTACATAATAGATGATTTCTGGCTTTAAATATTAATATTATATCTATAATATAGCATCTTAAATTAATATTACATATGTCCTGTGTCCTTATGACAAATATTATATCCATACTGTTGGATTTAAAACTAGTAAAATAGATACCTTGTGGACTTTAATACTATGCTATCCATACTTTAGCTCCTAAACTTAATATAGTAGCTGCCTGGGCCCTTTAATATGATATGTAATATGATAAACACATTTTGCTCTTTAAAACTAAAGTAATAACTGCTCTTTGGCCTTTAGTGCTAATATAATATACTATGAAAAACTAATGTAATAACTTCCTTGTGTCCTTTAATATTGATAGTATAACATCCAAAACTAATATGATAGCTGCCCTCTAGACTTTAATATCATAATATTCATACTGTGACCTATAAATTTAATACATTAGCTGTCTTGTGGCCTTCATTACTGGTTTGTTATTCATACTATAACATGGAAAACTGATTAAATAACTGTTCTGTGACCTTTAATATTAATATGATTTCCATATTATAGCAAAAAATGATATCGGAGGTCTTTATTACTAATAGATGCAAACTATAATATCTAAAACATGTTAGTAGCTGTGCAATAGAATTTAATACTAAGTGACATCCATGCTAAAGAATGTTAAACTAATAGCTCCCCTGTAGCTTTTCATACTAATATTATAACCTCTAAAACTGATGTAATAGATGTCCTGTGGCCTTTAATATTAATGTTACATCATTCCTATAACCTGTGAAGTCAATTTAATAAGTTTCTTATGAAATTTAATATTCATTTAATATCCATATTATAAATCTAAAACTGATAAATATAAATACGTGATAAATATGTGCTTCATATAAAACTGGTAAATAGGTCCTATAGTATTAATATGATATTGTATCACCTTAAACTAATATAATATCAGCTTTGTGGCCATTAAACTAATATGATATGTACAGGATAGTATTAAAATCAATATACTGCCATGTTGACTTTAATGCTAACATGATATCCATACTTGAGTATCTAATAGTACATAATTATTGACCTGGAGTGTTTAATTCTAATATGATATTCATATTGGAACATCTGAAACTGATGCAATAGTTGTCCTGTGGCCTTTGATATTTCTATGATATCCATCCTATAGTATCCAAAGCTAATGAAATATATTAGCTACCTTGTGGCCTTTAATATTAATATAATACCCATACTGCAGCTTTTAAAATAATAGATACACTGTGGCCTTAATACCAAATAATTGGTTTGGATATGCTCATGTGTGAGACAATGTAAGGAAGTTTAAAGGTGAAATGATGGGTTACGAGAGCCTTAACCCAAATTAGTAATCCTCTGACAGGAATTAACTGAGTGGAAACTGCAGGCTGATAGTGTGTAGCTGGAGGAGGTGGGTCATTGAGGCTGTGCCTTTGGGGTACATATTTGTTGAGCTGAGCTTAGGTTCTCTGCTTCCTGATCACCACTTTCCTTCATCACATTCTTCTGCCCCACCTTAAGCCCCAAGGAATAGAGTTGGCCATCTATTGGCTGAGGTCTCTGAAACTGTGAGCCCCTAAATGAACTTTTCCTCCTTTAAAATTGTTCTTGTCAGGTCCTTTGGTCAAAGCAGCAAAAAAGATGACTGAAATAATAACATACATGTCATAGGTCTAAAATAAATACAATAGTTGCCTTGATTCCTTTAATACTAATATGATATTAAGAGTGTAACATCTAAAACTGATATATAATAGTTTCCCTGTGACATTTAATGTTAATATAATATTCATTCCATAACATACAAAACTAACATTAGAGCCTCCCTATAGCCTTTTATACTAAAGCAATATCCATATTAGAGCATTTCAAGCTAATATAATATCTTCCCTATGGCCCTTACAGCTAATGTAATACATACTATTGCATCTAAAATTGATATAATAGCTGCTCTGTATCCTTTAATATCAATAGACATCCTTATTATAGCATCTTAACTTGATATAATAGTTGCTCTTTGGCCTTAGTATTTATATGATACCCATAATAGCATCCAAAACTGATAAAATATTAGCCCTGTGGCCCTTATAGGTAATATGATACCCAAACTATATCTCCTAAAACCAATATAATAGCTAGATTGTGGCATTTAACATTAATATTGTACCCATATTATGCCCTCTAAAAGTAATAAATAGCCCTCTTGTCATTTTAAGTAAAATATCCATATGATAGCAATAAACCTTATGATATAGCATATCCATATGATAGCATATAAAGTTAACATAATAGCTGACCTCTGACATTTAACAGTAATCTGTTGGGCTGGGGATGTGGCTCAAGCAGTAATGCGCTGACCTGGCATGCACAGGGTGCTGGGCTTGATTCTCAGCACCACATAAAATAAAATAATGATGTTGTGTCCACTGAAAACTGAAAAATAAATATTAAAAAATTCTCTCTCTCTCTTCTCTCTCTCTCTCTCTCTCTCTCTCTCTCTCTCTCTCTCTCTCTCTTTAAAAAAATAGTAATCTGTTATCCAAAGTATAGTACCTAAATATAATTCCTTTTACTAATAGGATAGTCATTGCATAGCATATAAAACTAATATAATAACTGAACTTTGGAGCTTTAATATTAATGTTATATGTATACTACAACATCTCAAAGTACTGAAAGAGCATCCCTGTGCATCCTGTGCATTTGCCATTTATATTTTATCCATACTGTGGCCTGTTAATGGAATATTATAGCTCTTTGTGGCTGTTCATATTAATACCCATTCAATAGCATCTAATGCTAATATAATAGATGCCCTATGGCCTTTAATACTAATCCAGTATCAATACTGTGACCTCTAATACTAAAATAATAATTCTCCTGTGGCCTTTTAATATTACATAATATTCAGTTATAGCAATTATATGAATATAATTCCTACCCTATGGCCTTCAGTACTAATATGATATCCATATCATAGCATCTGTTAATGATCAAAAAGAAGTCCTCTTACATTTGTACTGTTATGATATTCATATTATAGCATCTAAACTAATACAATTGTTCTTTTATGACCTTTAATTCCTATATTTTTACCATAGCATCTAAATGTAGTGTAATATCTCTATAGCTTTTAATACTAATGTAATATTCTTACAATTACATCTAAAAGTGATATAATAGCTATCATGTGGTCTTTAATACTGATATTATATTTATGTTAGATCATTAAAAACTGACAGAGTAGCTTCCCTGTGGCTTTATTAGTAATATGACATTCTTATTACAGCATCTAAAATTGATAGCTGCCTTTAATATTAATATGATATCCATAATATAGTGTCCAAAGCTGATATAATATCTGCAATGTGCATTTCATAGCTAATATGACATTCTTACTAAAGCATTTAAAAACATTATAAGCCAGGCGCAGTGGCACATGCCTGTAATCCCAGTGGTTTGGGAGGCTGAGACAGGAGAATTGTGAGTTCAAAGCCAGCCTCAGCCACTGTGAGGCATTAAGCAACTCACTGAGACCCTGTCTCTAAACAAACTAAAAAATAGGGCTGATGTTGTTGCTCAGAGGTCAAGTGCCCCTGAGTTCAATCCCTGACAAATAAATAAATAAATAAATAAAATATAATAGCTGCATAATGGTATTTAATACTATTATTATATCTATACTATAGTATTGAAAATGAATATTATAGCTTCTCTGTGGCCTTTTGAATTAATGTAACCATAGCATTGTATTGAAAACTGATATAATAGCAGCCCTGTGTCTTTTAATTCTATCGTGATATACATGTGGCATCTAAAACTGATACAAGAGCTGTCTTATTGCCTTTAATACTAATATAATATCCATATTGTAGCATCTGAAAATAATTTAAAAAACTACACAGTGGTGTTTTATGCTAATATGATATCCCTAGTGTAGAATCCTTACTAAAACAATAGGTATCTTATAGCCTCTAATAATATTATTATATTCATAGTATGCCTTCTGAAATTGATTTAATAGCTGCACTGTCACTTTTAATATTTCTATGATATTCATACTATTGATCTGAAAGTAATATCTATTCTGTGGCCTTTGATGCTAATATGATATCATACTATGGCATTCAAAACTAATATACTGTCAGTCCATTGTTGATTAAAATTAATATATTATTCACATTATATAATCTAAAGCTAAAGCAATTGTACTTACCTTTGTAGTATTATGATATTCATATCATATTGCTGCCCTGTGGTTTTTAATACTATTATAATACCCATATTATAGCATCTAAAGCTAATATAATAGCTATACTATGGCCTTTAATATTACTGTGCATCAAAACCTAAAAATATTAAAATTAATAATAATGTGATATCCATACTATAGCTTGTAAAACAAATTTAATAGCAATTTTGTCATTAATATACTGTCTATATTATAGATTCTAAAACTCATATGATAGATGCCCTGTGGTCTTTAATACAAATGAACTACTCATACTATATCATATTAATATATATAATATATGTCCTACAGCCTTTAATACTAATATTATAACCATATTTTGCACCTATTACAAATATAGTAGCTGCCACATGGCCTTTAATAGTAATATGATATCTGTAGGAGCTGGATTTATACCTCAGTGGTAGAGCATTTGCCTTGCACATGTGAGGCACTGGGTTTGATTCTCAGCACCACATGAGATAATAAAATAAAAAAAAAGATATTGTGTCCATCTTAAAAAAAGAACACCTTTTAATTTGTTCAGAGTCAAATTAAATGTGTGAGTCAAACTGGAGCTTAGGAAGGCATGATTGTTAAAACATCATGACCACTAAAGAGTTGCTAAATACTTTGCCCAGAGACAATAGGAAAGAAGACTTGAGTGCATCTCAGGAATTGGCAAAACCACCCCAGTTTCAGGCTCATAGATTTAATTTTTCTTTCTTTTTTGTACCAGGAATTGAACCCAGAGGTACTTAACCACTGAGTCACATCCTCAGCCTTTTAAAATATTTTATTTAGAGACAGGATCTCACTGAGTTGCTCAGGTCCTTGCTAAATTGCTGAGGCTGACTTTGAACTTGCAATCCTCTTGCCTCAGGCTTCTAAGCTGCTGGGATTACATTCAGGCATCATCTTGCCTTGCTCAAAGTTTTAAAAATAAAAATTCCTTTGAGAAGAAACCAGTGAGGCACCATGATTGAAGAGAGGGGCCTAAGAGGTTATTTCACCATGCTTAGCTCCCCAGGCACTCAGCGGTTGCTGTAGCCATGGTCTTAGGAGGTTTGTCTACTGCTCAAGATGGTGGCAGATCTTGGTATCAACTACATGGTGCTGTTTTTTTAGGTTTGCAAGACATTGGCATTAGGGGTTCATGGAGGCTCCCACTGGGATTTCAAAGGAAAACCTGGAAGGTCAGGAAAAATGTATTAGAGTTGCAATACCAGCAGGCAGCCCCTGAGAGGATGAAGAAAACTATAGTGGTTACTCCTGAGATTAAGAGATGCTAGTAATATGGATCATTTTCCAAGGAAACCCATAGGAATTGAACAGACACAAGTCAAGCTAGGCCATGTGGACCGTTATTAACAAAGCCATAGGAATGGAGATGCACAAGTCCTTTGGAGAGAACATCACAATGTTATTTGCCCAAAATATGCTTGATGTGGAACTACAGATCTTGTTTGCCCAGCTGGATTTTGGTCTTGTTTTGGTCCCATCTCTTCTTTCTATGCCCCTATTTATCACTTGTAGAACGGAAATGTCTAATCCATGCCATTATATATTGGATTATATAGCTTGCTTTGATTGTTATGGGTTCTCATGCTGATTTTTCCTTAAGTTTCAGAAGAAGTTTTGGACTTAGACTTTTGGGGAATACTGGAACTGTTAAGAACATGTGGACTCCTGGATATGAACTCAATGTATTTTGCATCCTGAGATGGACATGAACTTTTGGGGGCCAAGGGCAGAATATTATGGTTTAGATATAAAGTATTACTCTAAAACTCATTTGTGAGAAAAGGTAAGAAAGATTTAAAGGTGAAATTATTTAGTTATGAGAGCCTTAACCTAGTGAGTGCATTAATCCACTGATAGTGTTTAACTGGATGGTAACTGTAGGAAGGTAGTGTGTAGCTGGAGAAGGTGGGTCACTGGGGGCATTTCTTTGGAGTATATATTTGTCTCTGGTGAGCAGAACTCTCTATCTGCTTCCTCTTTGCCATGTTCTGATTTGTTTCCTACCTCTATACCATTTGGGCAAGACCTGTGGAGTTGGTCTTCTATGGACTGAGACCTGGAAAATATAAGTGTCAAATAAAATTTTAATTCTCTAAAAATTGTTCTTGTCAGGAATTTTAGACACAATGGCAAAAAAGCTTACTAAAACAATACTGTACTATCTATAAATAATATAATAATGGCCCGTTGTCCTCTTATGTCAGTAATATAGCATCTAAAATTAATAGTTACCCTGTGGCATTTAATCATATTATGATATAAATACTATAGCATCCAAAACTAAGATAATACCTGCAATGGCCTTTAATACTACTATGATATCCATAATATTGCAAGTAAAACTAATATTATAGCTTCTCTGTGTCCTCTGATATTAATGTAATATCAATAATGTGGTCACAGGGTAGTTATTATATTACTTTTATAGATCACTGTATGGATATTAATATTAAATGTAAGGAAAAAAAAGAGACATAGAAGATATAGAGTCAGAATGACAGAATGGCAGAATGGTCAAGCTGCCAGCTTTATTTATATCAATAGGTTGCATTAGGTCATTGGCATCAGTAATATACTATTGTTTATTGTGTCATTTGGAAGGTTATAGCTTATTCCTCAGTTACCTTCTACAGTTACAATATGCAATGTTAGAAGCTTTGTGTAGCTATCAATAAAGTTTGTTGTTTACAGTTACTGTTAGGTGGACAGGTCAAGGAGCATGGAAGCTTGGTGAAACATTTTTATTGTATAACAAGAGTGTTTCTTTATTCCCAGGAGCTGTGTTCCTGAGATCAAGGCCAAAGCTGATAAGACTCCAGTACAAAGCCTTCTAATGCAGGACATTGCTATAGCAGGTAGGCATCCTGTGTCTTTGCACAGAAGTTTTCCTAGCATCCAGGCATGTCTCGACTTGGCACAGAAACTTCCTAGCCACCAAGCATGCCACATTTATGAAGCCATCAGAGACCCCAGTCCCAAACACAGAACCCTTGTGGGCCAAAGGGAAGCTTTAAGGCCAAAGGAAAGCTGTTATATCAGTTTTACATGCTATAATGTTAGTTTTACATGCTATAATATTAGTTTTAAAACTGAAGAGCTGCCTGTGACCTTTTAATACAAACATGTCATCCATACTATGAAATTGTAATGGATATAATAGCTCCCCTGTGAACTTTATAATTAATATGGTATCCTTATTAAAGCATCAAAAATTGACATAGTAGCTGAAATGTGTAATTTAGTGTTAATATTATATCCATACTGTGGACCTAAAACTAATCACATACCTTTTCTGTGGTCTTTCATATTAATACAATATCCATATTATAGCATCTAAAACTAATATAATAGCTGCCCTGTGGCTTTTAGAACTAATATGATATCCAAATTATAACATTTGCCAAGGACCCTTAATATTAATATGATATTGATAAACTAGCATCTAAAACTAATAAAATATTTGCCTGTGACCTTTAATACTAATATGATATTCACATATACCATCAAAAGCAATATATGAACTTGCCTATGGCCTTAAATATTAATATAATATTCATACTGTGACATAAAAAACTAATATAATAGCTATCCTGTGAATTTTTAAAAATATTGTTTTAGTTGTTGATGGACACAATACCTTTACTTTATTTATGTTTTTTAATGTGGTGCTGAGGATTGAACTCAGTGCCTCACATGTGCTAGGCAGGCTCTCTACAAATGAGTCACAACCCCAGACCAACTACCCTGTGACTTTTAATAATAATATAACATCCATAACTTTAATAATAATATAACCCATAAAACTAATATTGTAAATTCCCTGTGTATTATATTAATATAATCATTATATTATCATTATATTATTATTATTTATTATATCAATATAACATCCTTCCTATAGTATCTAAAACTGAATAGCTCTTCTATGGCCTTTAATACTAATAAAACATCCATACTATAGCTATTAAAAGTGGCATAGTAGTTTTCTTGCAGCTTTTAATAGTATACCAACATGATATCCATACTCTACCATCTAAATATAACAAAATAGCTTCCCTGGAGTCTTTAATAATAATGTAATATAGTACTACAGCATCTAAAACAAATAGAATAGCTACTATCTTATGGCCTTACATACTATCTGATTTATATTATTAGAGAATACTGACAAAATAGCTGCACTGTGAATCTTTAACACAAACATGTTAGCCACATAATGGCATGTAAAACTGATACAACAGCTGTCCTGTGACCTTTACTACTAACTATATCCATATGATAGCTTTGAAAATTAATATATCAACTGCCTGTGGATTTAGTGTTAATATTTTATTCTTACTATGGCATCTAAAACTAATTTAATAGGTTCCCTGTGGATTTTAGTACTAATATAATATTAATTATATAGAATCTAAATCTAATGCAATATCTGCCTTGTGATCTTTAATACTAATAAGATATCTATACAATAGAACCTAAAATTAACATTATAGGTGTCCTGTGGCCTTAAATACTGATATGATATTCATATTATAGCATCAAAATCGAATATAGTAACTGCCTGTGTTTTTTAATTCTAATATGATATGCATATTATTGGATCAAAACCTAAGATAATGGATGCCATGAAGCTTTTAATAATAAGATATTCATATTATAGTATGTGAAATGAATAGCTGCACTGCCTCCTTTATTACTAATATAATACTCATCCTTTAGCATCTAAATCTGATATAATAATTGTCTTGTGGCCTTTATTACTAATATATAATAATATCTAATTACTACTAATATAATATCTATAAAATAGTGTATAACTGCAATGTAATAGCTGCAAAGTGGCTTTTATTATTAACTCAAACTCCATTCTATAACTCCTTAAACTAATAGCTTGTTCTGGCCATTAATATTTATAAAAGAAGTATCCTGTGGCTTCTAGTACTAATATGATAGGTAGCCTTGAATATTAATATAATATCCATATTATGAACTCAAAAACAAATATATTAGCTGCCCTGTGATCTTCAATATTAATATATAAACTGTACTATAGCATATAAAACTAATATCATAGCTGCTTTGTGGTCTTTAAGATGATATCCAAAGTATATCATTTGAAACTTACATAATTGTTGCCCTTTGGCATTTAATATTAATAGTATATCCATAACAGAACATCTAGAACTAATATACCTTTAATACTAATACTGTATTTCCATTGGTATTAAAGATCACATTATGTATGTTATATTAATATTGAAGGCCACAGTTCAGCTATTCTATTGGTATTAAATGTGACTGGGTGGGTGTATATATACTAATATTTATGACCTCTAATACTTACATAAAATCCAAAATATAGCATTGGAAACAGACATAATAGTTTCCCTATGGCCTTTAATACTAATATAATGTACATATCAGAGTATCTGAAACTGATATAATGACTACCCTGTGCCTTTAGTATTAATATGATATTCACATATATCATTTAAAGGTAATGTAATAGCTGCTCAGTGTTTTCCAATACTAACATGATATTCACATCATATCATCTAAAACCGACATAACCACTGCCTTGTGCCTTGAATACTAATACAATATTTATGCTATACCCAATAAAATAATGGCTACCCTTCAGCCTTTCATAATAATATGATGTGAGGATATTAGCATCTAAAATTGATAATAGCTGCACCATGGCCTTTAATATTGATATAACATCCATACTTGGCTTATGAAACTAAAATAATAGCTGTCCTTTGTTCTTTTAATACAAACACAGAATCCATACTGTAGTATGTAAAATTGATATAAGAAATAATAGCTGCTTTGTGGCCTTTATAACTAATATGATTTCCATACTATAGTATCTAAAATTAATATAATTGCTGCTCTGAAGAATTTAAGATTAAAACAACGTGCAAACTGTAGCACCTAAAACTACTTGCTGTCCTGTGTACTTTAACACCAATATGGTATCCCATATTATAGAATCAAATATTATACATTAAGTGTACTGTGATTTTAATAGTTATATATTCATACTGTAGCAACTAAAGCTGATATAATATATGCCCTGTGATGTTGAATAATTATGCAATAGCCATGCTGTCCATACTAAAGTCTCTTAAACTAATATAATGGTGAGTCTCTGGCCTTTAATACTTGTAAAAACATATACACTTTCGCATGGCAAAGTGTTCAAACAGCTGTTCTGTGGCCTTTAATATTAATGTAATATCCACATTACAGAATCTAAGGCTAATAAGATAGATGAACTTTTTTGAAATATATATGTATATATTATATATTAACATATAATAATATAGTAATATATTGATGTATTTATTAATATGTTAATATATTTTATATATTAATTAAAGGTTAATATAACATTAACCTTTTAATGTGAAATATATATATATATGTATATATATATATACATATATATATATATTTTCAGTCTCTGAAACAAATGTAATATATTCTCTGAGTCCTTATTACTAATATCCACAGTGCAGCATCTGACATCTGATATATTAGTTGCACTATGGCCATTAATATTAATATGATATCCATGCTACAGCATCAAAAGTTTAAAAAAAAGTTGACTTTTGGCCTTCAATACTAACATAATATGTATACTATAGCATCTTAAACTACTATGAGAGTCATCCTGTTGCCTTTACTACTATATCCATAATCTGGCTTCTAAAACTGATGTAATAGCAGCCCTATGTCCTTTAGTATTAATGTAACATATTTCCTACATCAAAACTTAAAAAATAGCTACCCTGAAACTTCAGTATTACTATAATATCCATACTATTGCATCTAAAACTGCCCTGTGTACTGTGTACTGTAGCATCTAAAACTGATGTAACAGTTGTCCAGTTGCCTTTGGTATTAATATAACATTCATACTAGTGCATCTGCAGCAAATTTAGGAGCTGTCCTGTCTTTTAATAATATTTTATTCATACTATAGCATCAGAACTGATATTATAGTTGCTCTATGGTCTTTCATATTAATGTGATAATCATACTCTTGCATTGAAAACCGATACCATAACAATCCTCTAGCTTTTAATTTAATGTGATATATATCATTTAAAATCAATATAGTAGCTGCCCTGTGGCATTTAATACTAACATCATATTCATATTGTAGCATCAAAAATGGATGTAAGAGCTGTTCTGTGGTCTTTTATACTAATATGATATCCATAGTGTAACATCTAACACTAGCATACTAGCTGTTCATTTGTCCTTATTAGTAGCATGTTATCCACATGTGGCATCTAAAGCTAATAAAATAGCTTCCCTGTAGCCTTAAAGACTATTATGATATCCACACTATAGCTTCTAAAGCTAATATATTATCTTCCTTGTGGCCCTTAATGCTTATATAATATACATATTACAGCCTCTAAAGCCAATGTGATAAACATCCTTTGGCTTTTAATATTAATATAATATCCATACTTTGGTCACAAGAATGAAATAATAACTGCCCTGTGGTCTTTAATATTAACAAAGTATGCATAATTTGGCCTCTAAAACTAAGATATTAGCTGCCCTGTGGTCTCTAATATTAATAAAATACATATACTGTGGCCTATTTTATAATATAATGGCTGTCCTGTGACCTCTAGGACAAATATGATATCTATAACGTAGTATTCAAAACTAACAAAATAGCTGGCCCATAGTGATTATAATAAATATATTACATGTATTATAGATTCCAAAAGTAATACAATTGCTGACCTGTGGAACTTTGTACTAATATGATATCTATTCTGTACAATCTAAAACTAATATAATTGCAACAATGTGGCTTTTTATATTAATATAATATCCATACTAAAGTATATAGCTTTCCGGTGGCAATTATAATTTGTACAATATAGGTATTATACATTTTAAAACTAATGTAACAGGTGCTCTTTGACTTTACTTTTAATATCCATACTATAGCATCTAAAATTCATATAATGACTGACCTGTGACCATTAGTACTAACATGATATCAATACAACAGCATTGAAACTGATATATTAATGTTCTGTAGCTTTTAATATTAACCTAACATCTTTAATATAGCATTTAATGCTCATATAATAGTTGCCCCATGGCCTCTAATATTAATATGATATAGATACTATAGGAACTAATTAATTTAATAACTGACCTGTTTCCTTTTTTATTAATATAGTACCTATACTGTGACCTCAAAAAGTAATTTAATTCCTATTCTATGTCATTTAACATTAATATAGTAGCCATAGTGTTGCCTTTAGAAATAATGTAATAAATTCATTTCTTGCTTGCATAATACACACAATATAGTATCTAAAATTAATACATAGCTGCACTGAGGCCTTGAGTACTCATGTAATATCAATACCGTGGCATCATCAATTAACTATTTGCCCTACAATCAATATTACTTGCTCTCTGGCAAGTAATATGAATATGATATTCATTGTATGCTATCTAAAATTAATTTAATAGCTACTGTGTTTTCTTTACTATTACTGTGACATCCTACTAGAGTATATAAAACTAAATAATAATTGGTGCACTTTGGCCTTTAGGATAGTGTAGCTTCTGATACTAATATATTAACTACCCTGTGGTCTTTAATGTTAACATTGGAAATTACAAAATATCCTTGGCTTTTAATTCCAGCATCTGAAATATAATATAATAGCTGCTCTGTGGTCTTTCATTTTGATATAATAGTCATAGTTTCTAAACCGGATATAATAAGTGGCTTGTGACATTTAATAATAATGTGATACCATATAGTAGCATACAAAACTGATATATGCCTTGTGACTTTTATACTAATGTAACATCTTTATTTTTTTTTAATTTTTTTTTAAATATTTATTTTTTTAGGTGTAGATAGACACACATGCCTTTATTTTTTAAAGAGAGAGAGAATTTTTTATTATTTATTTTTTAATTTATTTTTTTAGAGAGAGAGACAGAGAGAGAGAGAGAGAGAGAGAGAGAGAGAGAGAGAGAGAATTTTAATATTTATTTTTTAGTTCTCGGCGGACACAACATCTTTGTTGGTATGTGGTTCTGAGGATCGAACTCGGGCCGCACGCATGCCAGGCGAGCGCACTACCTCTTAAGCCACATCCCCAGCCCCATGTAACATCTTTAGTATGATATCTAATACAACTTGGGCCAGCAACAGAGACCGGGAGGTGCTTTCCAGGGAACCCCAGCTCGGAATGAGGGACTCCAAAGTGCCACCAGGAAAGACACCCTGCCCTTGAGGCTCAGGGGGGGTGAGAGGACGGGCACACATGCACAATAGTAGATGCTCCCCACCCTCTGCCACACCACTATTCTTGCTATTCTTCATCTGCTCTTCCTGTGCACAACATTAGCTCAAGAGGATGCCGAGATCTGCCTTCTGACCATCATGAGCACCTCCGCCAAGGTGAGTGCAGGCTTCCAACTTGCAGGGTCCTCTAAGAGCAGGCAGGCCAGGAATAAGGGTTGGAAATAGGGTTAAGGTAAGAGTAAAGGTTAGGGTTAAAATTTAGGGGTAAGAGGTTAGGGGTTACAGGTTAGGAGTAAGAAGTTAGAATTTACAGTTTAGGGTTAAGGTGTAGAGTTTAGGTTTAGGGTTTAGGGTTGGGGTTAGGGTTAGGGTTAGTTAGGGTTAGGGTTAGGGTTAGAATTAGTTAGGGTTAGGGGTAGGATTAGGTTTAGGGTTAGGTTTAGGGTTAGGGTTAGGATTAGGGTTTAGGGTTCAGGGTTTAGGGTTAAGGTTTAGGGTTTAGGGTTTAGAGTTTAGGGTTTAGGGTTTAGGGTTTAGGGGTTAGGGTTAGGGTTATGGTTAGGGCTAGGGATAGGGCTAGGGCTAGGGCTAGGGCTATTGATGTATTGTCATAGGTACCCTCACCTAGTGAGTACTTGAATATCTTTACAGTGCCTTTTCCCCATCATGGGAATACTAACCTAGTAATGTACTGTCATAGGTACTCTCACCTGGTGTGTACTTGAACATCTTTACTGTGCCTTTTCCCCATCATGGGAATACTAACCTAGATGATATACTGTCATACGTACCCTCAACTGGTGTGTACTTGAACATCATTACTGTGCCTTTTCCCCATCATAGCATGGAATACTAACCTAGTGATGTACTCTCATAGGTACCCTCACCTGGTGAGTACTTGAATATCTTTACTGTGCCTTTTCCTTATCATAGCATGGGAATACTAACCTAGTGATGTACTGTCATAGGTACCCTCACCTGGTGAGTACTTGAATATCTTTACTGTGCCTTTTCCCTACCATAGCATGGGAATACTAACCTAGTGATGTACTGTCATAGGTACTCTTACCTGGTGTGACTTGAACATCTTTACTGTGCCTTTTCCCCATCATAGCATGGGAATACGAACCTAGTGATGTACTTCATAGGTACTCTCACCTGGTGAGTACTTGAATATCTTTACTGTGCCTTTTCCCCATCATGGGAATACTAACCTAGTGATGTACTGTCATAGGTACCCTCACCAGGTGTGTACTTGAATATCTTTACTGTGCCTTTTCCCCATCATAGCATGGGAATACTAACCTAGTGATGTACTGTCATAGGTACTCTTACCTGGTGTGTACTTGAACATCTTTACTGTGCCTATTCCCCATCATAGCATAGGAATACTAACCTAGTGATGTACTTCATAGGTACTCTCACCTGGTGTGTACTTGAACATCTTAACTGTGCCTTTACCCCATCATAGCATGGGAATACTAACCTAGTAATGTACTGTCATAGGTACTCTCACCTGGTGTGTACTTGAACATCTTTACTGTGCCTTTCCCCATCATAGCATGGTAATACTAACCTAGATGATGTACTGTCATAGGTACCCTCACCTGGTGTGTACTTGAACATCTTTAGTGTGCCTTTTCCTCATCATAGCATGGGAATACTAACCTAGATGATGTACTATCATAGGTACTCTCACCTGGTGTGTACTTGAATATCTTTACTGTGCCTTTTCCCCATCATGGGAATACTATCGTAATGTTGTACTGTCATAGGTACTCTGACCTGGTGTGTACTTAAACATCTTTACTGTGCCTTTCCCCATCATAGCATGGGAATACTAACCTAGATGATGTACTCTCATAGGTACCCTCACCTGGTGTGTACTTAAACATCATTACTGTGCCTTTTCCCCATCATAGCATGGGAATACTCACCTAGTGATGTACTGTCATAGGTACCCTCACCTGGTGAGTACTTGAATATCATTACTGTGCCTTTGCTCCATAATAGCATGGGAATACTAACCTAGAGATGTACTGTCATAGGTACCCTCACCTGGTGAGTACTTGAATATCTTTACTATGCCTTTTCCCCATCATGGGAATACTAACCTAGTCATGTACTGTCATAGGTACCCTCACCAGGTGTGTACTTGAATATTTTTACTGTGCCTTTTCCCCATCATAGCATGGGAATACTAACCTAGTGATGTACTGTCATAGGTACTCTTACCTGGTGTGTACTTGAACATCTTTACTGTGCCTTTTCCCCATCATGGGAATACTAACCTAGAGATGTACTGTCATAGGTACTCTCACCTGGTGTGTACTTGAACATCTTTACTGTGCCTTTTCCCCATCATAGCATGGGAATACTAACCTAGTGATGTATTGTCATAGGTACCCTCACTTAGTACTTGAATATCTTTACTGTGCCTTTTCCCCATCATGGGAATACATACCTAGTGATGTATTGTTATAGGTACCCTCACCTGGTGTGTACTTGAACATCTTTACTGTGCCTTTTCCCCATCATAGCATAAGAATACTAACCTAGTGATGTACTTCATAGGTACTCTCATGTGGTGTGTACTTGAACATCTTTACTGTGCCTTTTCCCTATCATAGCATGGGAATACTAACCTAGTAATGTACTGTCATAGGTACTCTCACCTGGTGTGTACTTGAACATCTTTACTGTGTCTTTTCCCATCATAGCATGGGAATACTAACCTAAATGATGTACTGTCATAGGTACCCTCATCCGGTGTGTACTTGAACATCTTTACTGTGCCTTTTCCCCATCATAGGATGGGAATACTAACCTAGTGATGTACTGTCATAGGTACTCTCACCTGGCGAGTACTTGAACATCTTTACTGTGCCTTTTACCCATCATAGCATGGGAATACTAACCTAGTGATGTACTGTCATACGTACCCTCACCTGGTGTGTACTAGATCATCTTTACTGTGCCTTTTCCCCATCATGGGAATACTAACCTAGATGATGTACTGTCATAGGTATCCTCACCTGGTGTGTACTTGAACATCTTTACTGTGCCTTTTCCCCATCATGGGAATACTAACCTAGTGATGTACTGTCATAGGTACCCTCACCTGGTGTGTACTTGAACATCTTTACTGTGCCGTTTCCCCATCATGGGAATACTAACCTAGAGATGTACTGTCATAGGTACTCTCACCTGGTGTGTACTTGAACATCTTTACTGTGCCTTTACCATCATAGCATGGGAATACTAACCTAGATGATGTACTGTCAGAGGTACTCTCACGTGGTGTGTATTTGAATATCTTTAGTGTGCCTTTTCCCCATCATAGCATGGGAATACTAACCCAGTGATGTACTGTCATAGGTACCCTCACCTGGTGTGTAATTGAACATCTTTACTGTGCCTTTCTCCATCATAGCATGGGAATACTAACCTAGATGATGTATTGTCATAGGTACTCTCACTTGGTGTGTACATGAACATCTTTACTGTTCCTTTTCCCCATCATACCTTGGAAATCTAACCTAGTGATATATTGTAATAGGTACCCTCACCTAGTGAGTACTTGAATATCTTTACTGTGCCTTTTCCTCATCATGGGAATACTAACTAGTAATGTACTGTCATAGGTACTCTCACCTGGTGTGTACTTGAACATCTTTACTGTGCCTTTTCCCCATCATGGGAATACTAACCTAAATGATGTACTGTCATAGGTACCCTCACCTGGTGTGAACTTGAACATCTTTACTGTGCCTTTTCCTCATCATAGCATGGGAATACTAACCTAGTGATGTACTGTCATAGTTACCCTCACCTGGTGAGTACTTGAATATCTTTACTGTGCCTTTTCCCCATCATGGGAATACTAACCTGGTGATGTACTGTCATAGGTACCCTCACCACGTGTGTACTTGAACATCTTTACTGTGCCGTTTCCCCATCATAGCATGGGAATACTAACCTAGATGATGTACTGTCATAGGTACCCTCACCTGGTGTGTACTTGAACATCTTTACTGTGCCTTTTCCCCATCATGGGAATACTAACCTAGTGATGTACTGTCATAGGTACCCTCACCTGGTGTGTATTTGAACATCTTTACTGTGCCTTTTCCCCATCATAGCATGGGAATACTAACCCAGTGATGTACTATCTTAGGTCCTCTCACCTGGTGTGTACTTGAATATCTTTACTGTGCCTTTTCCCCATCATGGGAATACTACCCTAGTGATGTGCTGTCATAGGAACTCTCGCCTGGTGTGTACTTGAACATCTTTACTGTGCCTTTTCCCTATCATAGCATGGGAATACTAACCTAGTGATGTATTTTCATAGATATCCTCACCTAGTGAGTACTTGAATATCTTTACTGTGCCTTTTCCCCATCATGGGAATACTAACCTAGTGATGTACTGTCATACGTACCCTCACCTGGTGTGTACTAGATCATCTTTACTGTGCCTTTTCCACATCATAGCATGGAAATACTAACCTAGTGATGTACTGTCATAGGTACCCTCACCTGGTGTGTACTTGAACATCTTTGCTGTGCCTTTTCCCCATCATGGGAATACTAACCTAGTGATGTACTGTGATTGCTACTCTCACCTGGTGAGTACTTGAACATCTTTACTGTGCATTTTCCCCATCATAGAATGGGAATACTAACCTTGTAATGTACTGTCATAGGTACTCTGACCTGGTGTGTACTTAAACATCTTTACTGTGCCTTTCCCCATCATAGCATGGGAACACTAACCTAGATGATGTACTGTCATAGGTACCCTCACCTGGTGTGTACTTGAACAACTTTACTGTGCCTTTTCCCCATCATAGCATGGGAACACTAACCTAGATGATGTACTATCATAGGTACTCTCACCAGGTGTGTACTTGAATATCTTTACTGTGCCTTTCCCCCATCATGGGAATACTACCCTAGCGATGTACTGTCATAGGTACTCTCACCTGGTGTGTACTTGAACATCTTTACTGTGCCTTTTCCCCATAATGGGAATACTAACCTAGTGATGTACTGTCATAGGTACTCTTACCTGGTGTGTACTTGAACATCTTTACTGTGCCTTTTCCCCATAATGGGAATACTAACCTAGTGATGTACTGTCATAGGTACCCTCACCTGGTGTGTACTTGAACAACTTTACTGTGCCTTTTCCCCATCATAGCATGGGAACACTAACCTAGATGATGTACTATCATAGGTACTCTCACCAGGTGTGTACTTGAATATCTTTACTGTGCCTTTCCCCCATCATGGGAATACTACCCTAGCGATGTACTGTCATAGGTACTCTCACCTGGTGTGTACTTGAACATCTTTACTGTGCCTTTACCATCATAGCATGGGAATACTAACCTAGATGATGTACTGTCAGAGGTACTCTCACGTGGTGTGTATTTGAACATCTTTAGTGTGCCTTTTCCCCATCATAGCATGGGAATACTTACCCAGTGATGTACTGTCATAGGTACCCCTCACCTGGTGTGTACTTGAACATCTTTAATGTGCCTTTCTCCATCATAGCATGGGAATACTAACCTAGATGATGTATTGTCATAGGTACTCTCACCTGGTGTGTACATGAACATCTTTACTGTTCCTTTTCCCCATCATACCTTGGAAATCTAACCTAGTGATATATTGTAATAGGTACCCTCACCTAGTGAGTACTTGAATATCTTTACTGTGCCTTTTCCTCATCATGGGAATACTAATTAGTAATGTACTGTCATAGGTACTCTCACCTGGTGTGTACTTGAACATCTTTACTGTGCCTTTTTCCCCATCATGGGAATACTAACCTAAATGATGTACTGTCATAGGTACCCTCACCTGGTGTGAACTTGAACATCTTTACTGTGCCTTTTCCTCATCATAGCATGGGAATACTAACCTAGTGATGTACTGTCATAGTTACCCTCACCTGGTGAGTACTTGAATATCTTTACTGTGCCTTTTCCCCATCATGGGAATACTAACCTGGTGATGTACTGTCATAGGTACCCTCACCACGTGTGTACTTGAACATCTTTACTGTGCCGTTTCCCCATCATAGCATGGGAATACTAACCTAGATGATGTACTGTCATAGGTACCCTCACCTGGTGTGTACTTGAACATCTTTACTGTGCCTTTTCCCCATCATGGGAATACTAACCTAGTGATGTACTGTCATAGGTACCCTCACCTGGTGTGTATTTGAACATCTTTACTGTGCCTTTTCCCCATCATAGCATGGGAATACTAACCCAGTGATGTACTATCATAGGTCCTCTCACCTGGTGTGTACTTGAATATCTTTACTGTGCCTTTTCCCCATCATGGGAATACTACCCTAGTGATGTGCTGTCATAGGAACTCTCGCCTGGTGTGTACTTGAACATCTTTACTGTGCCTTTTCCCTATCATGGCATGGGAATACTAACCTAGTGATGTATTTTCATAGATATCCTCACCTAGTGAGTACTTGAATATCTTGACTGTGCCTTTTCCCCATCATGGGAATACTAACCTAGTGATGTACTGTCATACGTACCCTCACCTGGTGTGTACTAGAGCATCATTACTGTGCCTTTTCCACATCATAGCATGGAAATACTAACCTAGTGATGTACTGTCATAGGTACCCTCACCTGGTGTGTACTTGAACATCTTTGCTGTGCCTTTTCTCCATCATGGGAATACTAACCTAGTAATGTACTGTCATAGGTACTGTCACCTGGTGAGTACTTGAATATTTTTACTGTGCCTTTTCCCCATCATAGCATGGGAATACTAACCTAGTGATGTACTGTAATAGGTACTCTCACCTGGTGTGTACTTTAACATCTTTACTGTGCCTATTCCCCATCATGGGAATACTAACCTAGATGATGTACTGTCATAGGTACTCTCACCTGGTGTGTACTTGAATATTTTTACTGTGCCTTTTCCCCATCATAGCATGGGAATACTAACCTAGTAATGTACTGTAATAGGTACTCTCACCTGGTGTGTACTTTAACATCTTTACTGTGCCTTTTCGCCATCATGGGAATACTAACCTAGATGATGTACTGTAATAGGTACTCTCACCTGGTGTGTACTTTAACATCTTTACTGTGCCTTTTCCCACCTCATGGGAATACTAACCTAGTGATGTACTGTCATAGGTACTCTCACCTGGTACTTGAACTTCTTTACTGTGCCTTTTCCCCATTATGGGTTTTACTAATCTAGTGATGTACTGTCATAAGTACCCTCACCTGGTGTGTACTTGAACATCTTTACTGTTGCCTTTTCCCCATCATAGCATGGGAATACTAACCTAGTGATGTACTGTAATAGGTACTCTCACCTGGTGTGTACTTTAACATCTTAATGTGCCTTTTCCCCATCATGAAATACTAACCTAGTGATGTACTGTCATAGGTACCCTCACCTTGTGTGTACTTGAATATCTTTACTGTGCCTTTTCCCCATCATAGCATGGGAATACTAACCTAGTGATGTACTCTTAAAGGTACCCTCACCTGGTGTGTATTTGAACATCTTTACTGTGCCTTTTTCCTATCATGGAATTGTAACCTAGTGATGTACTGTCATAGGTACTCTCACCTGGTGAGTACTTGAACATCTTTACTGTGCCTTTTCCCCATCATAGCATGGGAATACTAACCTAGTGATGTACTGTCATAGGTACTCTTACCTGGTGTGTACTTGAACATCTTTACTGTGCCTGTTCCCCATCATGGGAATACTAACCTAGTGATGTAATGTCATAGGAACCTCCACCTGGTGTGTACTTGAACATCTTTACTCTTAGGGTTAACGTTAG
>NW_027525603.1:0-17870 GCF_052094955.1 Ictidomys tridecemlineatus | reverse complement strand
TAAAGCAGTTTCAGGTTCTATCTCTATGGTTTGTTTGCTGTTGATGTAGCCCTAAGCAGAGACTGGCGAGAATCACTTTCATGGAAAGGGCCTGCCAAGCTTCCAAAAAACTACGAGTTGCCTGAAATCTCAGCAAACACTTTTTCACCCAATCTTGATGATAATTTCAGGTAATGATCAGTACACCAAGCCCACTTGGTTCGCCATATTTCATTCTTCTAGGTTAAACCCTTCGTTGGCAGTAACCCGTTTCATTTTGAGGTTTCACTCTGTTTTCTCCTATAGGGATACATGTATTTGGAACTCTAAATCAAACACGGTTTGTGCTAGCTCTTTGAAACTTGACACAATAAAGCAGTTTCAGGTTCTATCTCCATGGGTTGTTTGCTGTTGATGTAGCCCTAAGCAGAGACTGGCGAGAATCACTTTCATGGAAAGGGCCTGCCAAGCTTCCAAAAAACTACGAGTTGCCTGAAATCTCAGCAAACACTTTTTCACCCAATCTTGATGATACTTTCAGGTAATGATCAGTACACCAATCCCACTTGGCTCGCCAAATTTCGTTCTTCTAGGTTAAACCTTTTGTTTGCAGTAACAGGTTTCATTTTGAGGTTTTACTCTGTTTTCTCCTATAGGGATACATGTATTTGGAACTCTAAATCAAACACGGTTTGTGCTAGCTCTTTGAAACTTGACACAATAAAGCAGTTTCAAGTTCTATCTTTATGGTTTGTTTGCTGTTGATGTAGCCCTAAGCAGAGACTGGCGAGAATCACTTTCATGGAAAGGGCCTGCCAAGCTTCCAAAAAACTACAAGTTTCCTGAAATCTCAGCAAACACTTTTTCACCCAATCTTGATGATACTTTCAGGTAATGATCAGTACTCCAATCCCACTTGGCTCGCCAAATTTCGTTCTTCTAGTTTAAACCGTTCGTTGGCAGTAACAGGTTTCATTTTGAGGTTTCACTCTGTTTTCTCCTATAGGGATACATGTATTTGGAACTCTAAATCAAACACGGTTTGTGCTAGCTCTTTGAAACTTGACACAATAAAGCAGTTTCAGGTTCTATCTCTATGGTTTGTTTGCTGTTGATGTAGCCCTAAGCAGAGACTGGCGAGAATCACTTTCATGGAAAGGGCCTGCCAAGCTTCCAAAAAACTACGTGTTGCCTAAAATCTCAGCAAACACTTTTTCACCCAATCTTGATGATACTTTCAGGGAATGATCAGTACACCAAGCCCACTTGGCTCGCCAAATTTCGTTCTTCTAGGTTAAATCGTTCGTTTGCAGTAACAGGTTTCATTTTGAGGTTTCACTCTGTTTTCTCCTATAGGGATACATGTATTTGGAACTCTAAATCAAACACGGTTTGTGCTAGCTCTTTGAAACTTGACACAATAAAGCAGTTTCAGGTTCTATCTCTATGGTTTGTTTGCTGTTGATGTAGCCCTAAGCAGAGACTGGCGAGAATCACTTTCATGGAAAGGGCCTGCCAAGCTTCCAAAAAACTACGAGTTGCCTGAAATCTCAGCAAACACTTTTTCACCCAATCTTGATGATACTTTCAGGTAATGATCAGTACACCAAGCCCACTTGGCTCGCCAAATTTCGTTCTTCTAGGTTAAACCGTTCGTTGGCAGTAACCCGTTTCATTTTGAGGTTTCACTCTGTTTTCTCCTATAGGGATACATGTATTTGGAACTCTAAATCAAACACGGTTTGTGCTAGCTCTTTGAAACTTGACACAATAAAGCAGTTTCAGGTTCTATCTCTATGGTTTGTTTGCTGTTGATGTAGCCCTAAGCAGAGACTGGCGAGAATCACTTTCATGGAAAGGGCCTGCCAAGCTTCCAAAAAACTACGAGTTGCCTGAAATCTCAGCAAACACTTTTTCACCCAATCTTGATGATACTTTCAGGGAATGATCAGTACACCAAGCCCACTTGGCTCGCCAAATTTCGTTCTTCTAGGTTAAACCGTTCGTTGGCAGTAACCCGTTTCATTTTGAGGTTTCACTCTGTTTTCTCCTATAGGGATACATGTATTTGGAACTCTAAATCAAACACGGTTTGTGCTAGCTCTTTGAAACTTGACACAATAAAGCAGTTTCAGGTTCTATCTCTATGGTTTGTTTGCTGTTGATGTAGCCCTAAGCAGAGACTGGCGAGAATCACTTTCATGGAAAGGGCCTGCCAAGCTTCCAAAAAACTACGAGTTGCCTGAAATCTCAGCAAACACTTTTTCACCCAATCTTGATGATACTTTCAGGTAATGATCAGTACACCAAGCCCACTTGGCTCGCCAAATTTCGTTCTTCTAGGTTAAACCGTTCGTTGGCAGTAACAGGTTTCATTTTGAGGTTTCACTCTGTTTTCTCCTATAGGGATACATGTATTTGGAACTCTAAATCAAACACGGTTTGTGCTAGCTCTTTGTAACTTGACACAATAAAGCAGTTTCAGGTTCTATCTCTATGGTTTGTTTGCTGCTCATGTAGCCCTAAGCAGAGACTGGCGAGAATCACTTTCATGGAAAGGGCCTGCCAAGCTTCCAAAAATCTACGAGTTGCCTGAAATCTCAGCAAACACTTTTTCATCCAATCTTGATGATACTTTCAGGTAATGATCAGTACACCAAGCCCACTTGCCTCGCCAAATTTCGTTCTTCTAGGTTAAACCGTTCGTTTGCAGTAACCGGTTTCATTTTGAGGTTTCACTCTGTTTTCTCCTATAGGGATACATGTATTTGGAACTCTAAATCAAACACGGTTTGTTCTAGCTCTTTGAAACTTGACACAATAAAGCAGTTTCAAGTTCTATCTCTATGGTTTGTTTGCTGTTGATGTAGCCCTAAGCAGAGACTGGCGAGAATCACTTTCATGGAAAGGGCCTGCCAAGCTTCCAAAAAACTACGAGTTGCCTGAAATCTCAGCAAACACTTTTTCACCCAATCTTGATGATAATTTCAGGTAATGATCAGTACACCAAGCCCACTTGGCTCGCCATATTTCGTTCTTCTAGGTTAAACCCTTCATTGGCAGTAACCCGTTTCATTTTGAGGGATTCACTCTGTTTTCTCCTATAGGGATACATGTATTTGGAACTCTAAATCAAACACGGTTTGTGCTAGCTCTTTGAAACTTGACACAATAAAGCAGTTTCAGGTTCTATCTCTATGGTTTGTTTGCTGTTCATGTAGCCCTAAGCAGAGACTGTGAGAATCACTTTCATGGAAAGGGCCTGCCAAGCTTCCAAAAAACTACGAGTTGCCTGAAATCTCAGCAAACACCTTTTCACCCAATCTTGATGATACTTTCAGGTAATGATCAGTACACCAAGCCCACTTGGCTCGCCAAATTTCGTTCTTCTAGGTTAAACCGTTCCTTGCCAGTAACCCGTTTCATTTTGAGGTTTCACTCTGTTTTCTCCTATAGGGATACATGTATTTGGAACTCTAAATCAAACACGGTTTGTGCTAGCTCTTTGAAACTTGACACAATAAAGCAGTTTCAAGTTCTATCTTTATGGTTTGTTTGCTGTTGATGTAGCCCTAAGCAGAGACTGGCGAGAATCACGTTCATGGAAAGGGCCTGCCAAGCTTCCAAAAAACTACAAGTTTCCTGAAATCTCAGCAAACACTTTTTCACCCAATCTTGATGATACTTTCAGGTAATGATCAGTACACCAATCCCACTTGGCTCGCCAAATTTCGTTCTTCTAGTTTAAACCGTTCGTTGGCAGTAACAGGTTTCATTTTGAGGTTCCACTCTGTTTTCTCCTATAGGGATACATGTATTTGGAACTCTAAATCAAACACGGTTTGTGCTAGCTCTTAGAAACTTGACACTATAAAGCAGTTTCAGGTTCTATCTCTATGGTTTGTTTGCTGTTGATGTAGCCCTAAGCAGAGACTGGCGAGAATCACTTTCATGGAAAGGGCCTGCCAAGCTTCCAAAAAACTACGAGTTGCCTGAAATCTCAGCAAACACTTTTTCACCCAATCTTGATGATACTTTCAGGTAATGATCAGTACACCACGCCCACTTGGCTCGCCAAATTTTGTTCTTCGAGGTTAAATGGTTCGTTGGCAGTAACCCGTTTCACTTTGAGGTTTCACTCTGTTTTCTCCTATAGAGATACATGTATTTGGAACTCTAAATCAAACACGGTTTGTGCTAGCTCTTTGAAACTTGACACAATAAAGCAGTTTCAGGTTCTATCTCTATGGTTTCTTTGCTGTTGAGGTAGCCCTAAGCAGAGACTGGCGAGAATCACTTTAATGAAAGGGCCTGCCAAGTTTCCAAAAAACTACGAGTTGCCTGAATTCTCAGCAAACACTTTTTCACCCAATCTTGATGATACTTTCAGGTAATGATCAGTATACCAAGCCCACTTGGCTCGCCAAATTTCGTTCTTCTAGGTTAAACCGTTCATTGGCAGTAACCCGTTTCATTTTGAGGTTTCACTCTGTTTTCTCCTATAGGGATACATGTATTTGGAACTCTAAATCAAACACGGTTTGTGCTAGCTCTTTGAAACTTGACACAATAAAGCAGTTTCAGGTTCTATCTCTATGGTTTGTTTGCTGTTGATGTAGCCCTAAGCAGAGACTGGCGAGAATCACTTTCATGGAAAGGGCCTGCCAAGCTTCCAAAAAACTACGAGTTGCCTGAAATCTCAGCAAACACTTTTTCAGCCAATCTTGATGATACTTTCAGGTAATGATCAGTACACCAAGCCCACTTGGCTCGCCAAATTTCGTTCTTCTAGGTTAAACCGTTCGTTGGCAGTAACCCGTTTAATTTTGAGGTTTCACTCTGTTTTCTCCTATAGGGATACATGTATTTGGAACTCTAAATCAAACACGGTTTGTACTAGCTCTTTGTAACTTGACACAATAAAGCAGTTTCAGGTTCTATCTCTATGGTTTGTTTGCTGCTCATGTAGCCCTAAGCAGAGACTGGCGAGAATCACTTTCATGGAAAGGGCCTGCCAAGCTTCCAAAAATCTACGAGTTGCCTGAAATCTCAGCAAACACCTTTTCACCCAATCTTGATGATACTTTCAGGTAATGATCAGTACACCAAGCCCACTTGGCTCGCCAAATTTCGTTCTTCTAGGTTAAACCGTTCCTTGCCAGTAACCCGTTTCATTTTGAGGTTTCACTCTGTTTTCTCCTATAGGGATACATGTATTTGGAACTCTAAATCAAACACGGTTTGTGCTAGCTCTTTGAAACTTGACACAATAAAGCAGTTTCAAGTTCTATCTTTATGGTTTGTTTGCTGTTGATGTAGCCCTAAGCAGAGACTGGCGAGAATCACTTTCATGGAAAGGGCCTGCCAAGCCTTCCAAAAAACTACAAGTTTCCTGAAATCTCAGCAAACACTTTTTCACCCAATCTTGATGATACTTTCAGGTAATGATCAGTACACCAATCCCACTTGGCTCGCCAAATTTCGTTCTTCTAGTTTAAACCGTTCGTTGGCAGTAACAGGTTTCATTTTGAGGTTCCACTCTGTTTTCTCCTATAGGGATACATGTATTTGGAACTCTAAATCAAACACGGTTTGTGCTAGCTCTTAGAAACTTGACACTATAAAGCAGTTTCAGGTTCTATCTCTATGGTTTGTTTGCTGTTGATGTAGCCCTAAGCAGAGACTGGCGAGAATCACTTTCATGGAAAGGGCCTGCCAAGCTTCCAAAAAACTACGAGTTGCCTGAAATCTCAGCAAACACTTTTTCACCCAATCTTGATGATACTTTCAGGTAATGATCAGTACACCACGCCCACTTGGCTCGCCAAATTTTGTTCTTCGAGGTTAAATGGTTCGTTGGCAGTAACCCGTTTCACTTTGAGGTTTCACTCTGTTTTCTCCTATAGGGATACATGTATTTGGAACTCTAAATCAAACACGGTTTGTGCTAGCTCTTTGAAACTTGACACAATAAAGCAGTTTCAGGTTCTATCTCTATGGTTTGTTTGCTGCTCATGTAGCCCTAAGCAGAGACTGGCGAGAATCACTTTCATGGAAAGGGCCTGCCAAGCTTCCAAAAATCTACGAGTTGCCTGAAATCTCAGCAAACACCTTTTCACCCAATCTTGATGATACTTTCAGGTAATGATCAGTACACCAAGCCCACTTGGCTCGCCAAATTTCGTTCTTCTAGGTTAAACCGTTCCTTGCCAGTAACCCGTTTCATTTTGAGGTTTCACTCTGTTTTCTCCTATAGGGATACATGTATTTGGAACTCTAAATCAAACACGGTTTGTGCTAGCTCTTTGAAACTTGACACAATAAAGCAGTTTCAAGTTCTATCTTTATGGTTTGTTTGCTGTTGATGTAGCCCTAAGCAGAGACTGGCGAGAATCACTTTCATGGAAAGGGCCTGCCAAGCTTCCAAAAAACTACAAGTTTCCTGAAATCTCAGCAAACACTTTTTCACCCAATCTTGATGATACTTTCAGGTAATGATCAGTACACCAATCCCACTTGGCTCGCCAAATTTCGTTCTTCTAGTTTAAACCGTTCGTTGGCAGTAACAGGTTTCATTTTGAGGTTCCACTCTGTTTTCTCCTATAGGGATACATGTATTTGGAACTCTAAATCAAACACGGTTTGTGCTAGCTCTTAGAAACTTGACACTATAAAGCAGTTTCAGGTTCTATCTCTATGGTTTGTTTGCTGTTGATGTAGCCCTAAGCAGAGACTGGCGAGAATCACTTTCATGGAAAGGGCCTGCCAAGCTTCCAAAAAACTACGAGTTGCCTGAAATCTCAGCAAACACTTTTTCACCCAATCTTGATGATACTTTCAGGTAATGATCAGTACACCACGCCCACTTGGCTCGCCAAATTTTGTTCTTCGAGGTTAAATGGTTCGTTGGCAGTAACCCGTTTCACTTTGAGGTTTCACTCTGTTTTCTCCTATAGGGATACATGTATTTGGAACTCTAAATCAAACACGGTTTGTGCTAGCTCTTTGAAACTTGACACAATAAAGCAGTTTCAGGTTCTATCTCTATGGTTTGTTTGCTGTTGAGGTAGCCCTAAGCAGAGACTGGCGAGAATCACTTTCATGGAAAGTGCCTGCCAAGCTTCCAAAAAACTACGAGTTGCCTGAAATCTCAGCAAACACTTTTTCACCCAATCTTGATGATACTTTCAGGTAATGATCAGTACACCAATCCCACTTGGCTCGCCAAATTTCGTTCTTCTAGGTTAAACCGTTCGTTGGCAGTAACAGGTTTCATTTTGAGGTTTCACTCTGTTTTCTCCTATAGGGATACATGTATTTGGAACTCTAAATCAAACACGGTTTGTGCTAGCTCTTTGAAACTTGACACAATAAAGCAGTTTTAGGTTCTATCTCTATGGTTTGTTTGCTGTTGATGTAGCCCTAAGCAGAGACTGGCGAGAATCACTTTCATGGAAAGGGCCTGCCAAGCTTCCAAAAAACTACGAGTTGCCTGAAATCTCAGCAAACACTTTTTCACCCAATCTTGATGATACTGTCAGGTAATGATCAGTACACCAAGCCCACTTGGCTTGCCAAATTTCGTTCTTCTAGGTTAAACCGTTCGTTGGCAGTAACAGGTTTCATTTTGAGGTTTCACTCTGTTTTCTCCTATAGGGATACATGTATTTGGAACTCTAAATCAAACACGGTTTGTGCTAGCTCTTTGAAACTTGACACAATCAAGAAGTTTCAGGTTCTATCTCTAATGATTGTTTGCTGTTGATGTAGCCCGAAGCAGAGACTGGCGAGAATCACTTTCATGGAAAGGGCCTGCCAAGCTTCCAAAAAACTACAGGTTGCCTGAAATCTCAGCAAACACTTTTTCACCCAATCTTGATGATACTTTCAGGTAATGATCAGTACACCAATCCCAATTGGCTGGCCAAATTTCCTTCTTCTAGGTTAAACCGTTCGTTTGGAGTAACCGTTTTCATTTTGAGGTTTCACTCTGTTTTCTCCTATAGGGATACATGTATTTGGAACTCTAAATCAAACACGGTTTGTGCTAGCTCTTTGAAACTTGACACAATAAAGCAGTTTCAGGTTCTATCTCTATGGTTTCTTTGCTGTTCATGTAGCCCTAAGCAGAGACTGGCGAGAATCACTTTCATGGAAAGGGCCTGCCAAGCTTCCAAAAAACTACGAGTTGTATGAAATCTCAGCAAACACTTTTTCACCCAATCTTGATGATACTTTCAGGGAATGATCAGTACACCAATCTCACTTGGCTCGCCAAATTTCGTTCTTCTAGGTTAAACCGTTCGTTGGCAGTAACCCGTTTCATTTTGAGGTTTCACTCTGTTTTCTCCTATAGGGATACATGTATTTGGAACTCTAAATCAAACACGGTTTGTGCTAGCTCTTTGAAATTTGACACAATAAAGCAGTTTCAGGTTCTATCTCTATGGATTGTTTGCTGTTGATGTAGCCCTAAGCAGAGACTGGCGAGAATCACTTTAATGAAAGGGCCTGCCAAGTTTCCAAAAAACTACGAGTTGCCTGAAATCTCAGCAAACACTTTTTCATCCAATCTTGATGATACTTTCAGGTAATGATCAGTATACCAAGCCCACTTGGCTCGCCAAATTTCGTTCTTCTAGGTTAAACCCTTCGTTGGCAGTAACAGGTTTCATTTTGAGGTTTCACTCTGTTTTCTCCTATAGGGATACATGTATTTGGAACTCTAAATCAAACACGGTTTGTGCTAGCTCTTTGAAACTTGAGACAATAAAGCAGTTTCAGGTTCTATCTCTATGGTTTGTTTGCTGTTGAAGTAGCCCTAAGCAGAGACTGGCGAGAATCACTTTCATGGAAAGGGCCAGCCAAGCTTCCAAAAAACTACGAGTTGCCTGAAATCTCAGCAAACACTTTTTCACCCAATCGTGATGACACTTTCAGGGAATGATCAGTACACCAAGCCCACTTGGCTCGCCAAATTTCGTTCTTCTAGGTTAAACAGTTCGTTGGCAGTAACCCGTTTCATTTTGAGGTTTCACTCTGTTTTCTCCTATAGGGATACATGTATTTGGAACTCTAAATCAAACACGGTTTGTGCTAGCTCTTTGAAACTTGACACAATAAAACAGTTTCAGGTTCTATCTCTATGGTTTGTTTGCTGTTGATGTAGCCCTAAGCAGAGACTGCCGAGAATCACTTTCATGGAAAGGGCCTGCCAAGCTTCCAAAAAACTACGAGTTACCTGAAATCTCAGCAAACACTTTTTCACCCAATCTAGATGATACTTTCAGGTAATGATCAGTACACCAAGCCCACTTGGCTCGCCAAATTTCGTTCTTCTAGGTTAAACCGTTCGTTGGCTGTAACCCGTTTCATTTTGAGGTTTCACTCTGTTTTCTCCTATAGGGATACATGTATTTGGAACTCTAAATCAAACACGGTTTGTGCTAGCTCTTTGTAACTTGACACAATAAAGCAGTTTCAGGTTCTATCTCTATGGTTTGTTTGCTGCTCATGTAGCCCTAAGCAGAGACTGGCGAGAATCACTTTCATGGAAAGGGCCTGCCAAGCTTCCAAAAATCTACGAGTTGCCTGAAATCTCAGCAAACACTTTTTCATCCAATCTTGATGATACTTTCAGGTAATGATCAGTACACCAAGCCTACTTGCCTCGACAAATTTCGTTCTTCTAGGTTAAACCGTTCGTTTGCAGTAACCGGGTTCATTTTGAGGTTTCACTCTGTTTTCTCCTATAGGGATACATGTATTTGGAACTCTAAATCAAACACGGTTTGTTCTAGCTCTTTGAAACTTGACACAATAAAGCAGTTTCAGGTTCTATCTCTATGGTTTGTTTGCTGTTGATGTAGCCCTAAGCAGAGACTGGCGAGAATCACTTTCATGGAAAGGGCCTGCCAAGCTTCCAAAAAACTACGAGTTGCCTGAAATCTCAGCAAACACTTTTTCACACAATCTTGATGATACTTTCAGGTAATGATCAGTACACCAATCCCACTTGGCTCGCCAAATTTCGTTCTTCTAGGTTAAACCCTTCGTTGGCAGTAACAGGTTTCATTTTGAGGTTTCACTCTGTTTTCTCCTATAAGGATACATGTATTTGGAACTCTAAATCAAACACGGTTTGTGCTAGCTCTTTGTAACTTGACACAATAAAGCAGTTTTAGGTTCTATCTCTATGGTTTGTTTGTTGTTGATGTAGCCCTAAGCAGAGACTGGCGAGAATCACTTTCATGGAAAGGGCCTGCCAAGCTTCCAAAAAACTACGAGTTGCCTGAAATCTCAGCAAACACTTTTGCACCCAATCTTGATGATAATTTCAGGTAATGATCAGTACACCAAGCCCACTTGGCTCGCCATATTTCGTTCTTCTAGGTTAAACCCTTCGTTGGCAGTCACCCGTTTCATTTTGAGATTTCACTCTGTTTTCTCCTATAGGGATACATGTATTTGGAACTCTAAATCAAACACGGTTTGTGCTAGCTCTTTGAAACTTGACACAATCAAGCAGTTTCAGGTTCTATCTCTATGGTTTGTTTGCTGTTGATGTAGCCCTAAGCAGAGACTGGCGAGAATCACTTTCATGGAAAGGGCCTGCCAAGCTTCCAAAAAACTACGAGTTGCCTGAAATCTCAGCAAACACTTTTTCACCCAATCTTGATGATACTTTCAGGTAATGATCAGTACACCAATCCCACTTGGCTCTCCAAATATCGTTCTTCTAGGTTAAACCTTTTGTTTGCAGTAACCGGTTTCATTTTGAGGTTTCACTCTATTTTCTCCTATAGGGATACATGTATTTGGAACTCTAAATCAAACACGGTTTGTGCTAGCTCTTTGAAACTTGACACAATAAAGCAGTTTCAAGTTCTATCTTTATGGTTTGTTTGCTGTTGATGTAGCCCTAAGCAGAGACTGGCGAGAATCACTTTCATGGAAAGGGCCTGCCAAGCTTCCAAAAAACTACAAGTTTCCTGAAATCTCAGCAAACACTTTTTCATCCAATCTTGATGATACTTTCAGGTAATGATCAGTACACCAATCCCACTTGGCTCGCCAAATTTCGTTCTTCTAGTTTGAACCGTTCGTTGGCAGTAACAGGTTTCATTTTGAGGTTTCACTCTGTTTTCTCCTATAGGGATACATGTATTTGGAACTCTAAATCAAACACGGTTTGTGCTACCTCTTTGAAACTTGACACAATAAAGCAGTTTCAGGTTCTATCTCTATGGTTTGTTTGCTGTTGATGTAGCCCTAAGCAGAGACTGGCGAGAATCACTTTCATGGAAAGGGCCTGCCAAGCTTCCAAAAAACTACGTGTTGCCTAAAATCTCAGCAAACACTTTTTCACCCAAACTTGATGATACTTTCAGGGAATGATCAGTACACCAAGCCCACTTGCCTCGCCAAATTTTGTTCTTCTAGGTTAAATCATTCGTTTGCAGTAACAGGTTTCATTTTGAGGTTTCACTCTGTTTTCTCCTATAGGGATACATGTATTTGGAACTCTAAATCAAACACGGTTTGTGCTAGCTCTTTGAAACTTGACACAATAAAGCAGTTTCAGGTTCTATCTCTATGGTTTGTTTGCTGTACATGTAGCCCTAAGCAGAGACTGGTGAGAATCACTTTCATGGAAAGGGCCTGCCAAGCTTCCAAAAAACTACGAGTTGCCTGAAATCTCAGCAAACACCTTTTCACCCAATCTTGATGATACTTTCAGGTAATGATCAGTACACCAAGCCCACTTGGCTCGCCAAATTTCGTTCTTCTAGGTTAAACCGTTCCTTGCCAGTAACCCGTTTCATTTTGAGGTTTCACTCTGTTTTCTCCTATAGGGATACATGTATTTGGAACTCTAAATCAAACACGGTTTGTGCTAGCTCTTTAAAACTTGACACAATAAAGCAGTTTCAAGTTCTATCTTTATGGTTTGTTTGCTGTTGATGTAGCCCTAAGCAGAGACTGGCGAGAATCACTTTCATGGAAAGGGCCTGCCAAGCTTCCAAAAAACTACAAGTTTCCTGAAATCTCAGCAAACACTTTTTCACCCAATCTTGATGATACTTTCAGGTAATGATCAGTACACCAATCCCACTTGGCTCGCCAAATTTCGTTCTTCTAGTTTAAACCGTTCGTTGGCAGTAACAGGTTTCATTTTGAGGTTCCACTCTGTTTTCTCCTATAGGGATACATGTATTTGGAACTCTAAATCAAACACGGTTTGTGCTAGCTCTTAGAAACTTGACACTATAAAGCAGTTTCAGGTTCTATCTCTATGGTTTGTTTGCTGTTGATGTAGCCCTAAGCAGAGACTGGCGAGAATCACTTTCATGGAAAGGGCCTGCCAAGCTTCCAAAAACTACGAGTTGCCTGAAATCTCAGCAAACACTTTTTCACCCAATCTTGATGATACTTTCAGGTAATGATCAGTACACCACGCCCACTTGGCTCGCCAAATTTTGTTCTTCGAGGTTAAATGGTTCGTTGGCAGTAACCCGTTTCACTTTGAGGTTTCACTCTGTTTTCTCCTATAGGGATACATGTATTTGGAACTCTAAATCAAACACGGTTTGTGCTAGCTCTTTGAAACTTGACACAATCAAGCAGTTTCAGGTTCTATCTCTATGGTTTGTTTGCTGTTCATGTAGCCCTAAGCAGAGACTGGCGAGAATCACTTTCATGGAAAGGGCCTGCCAAGCTTCCAAAAAACTACGAGTTGCCTGAATTCTCAGCAAACACTTTTTCACCCAATCTTGATGATACTTTCAGGGAATGATCAGTACACCAGTCCCACTTGGCTTGCCAAATTTCGTTCTTCTAGGTTAAACCGTTCGTTGGCAGTAACCCGTTTCATTTTGAGGTTTCACTCTTTTTCTCCTATAGGGATACATGTATTTGGAACTCTAAATCAAACACGGTTTGTGCTAGCTCTTTGAAACTTGACACAATAAAGCAGTTTCAGGTTCTATCTCTATGGTTTGTTTGCTGTTGATGTAGCCCTAAGCAGAGACTGGCGAGAATCACTTTCATGGAAAGGGCCTGCCAAGCTTCCAAAAAACTACGAGTTGCCTGAAATATCAGCAAACACTTTTTCACCCAATCTTGATGATACTTTCAGGTAATGATCAGTACACCAAGCCCACTTGGCTCGCCAAATTTCGTTCTTCTAGGTTAAACCGTTCGTTGGCAGTAACAGGTTTCATTTTGAGGTTTCACTCTGTTTTCTCCTATAGGGATACATGTATTTGGAACTCTAAATCAAACACGGTTTGTGCTAGCTCTTTGAAACTTGACACAATCAAGCAGTTTCAGGTTCTATCTCTAATGTTTGTTTGCTGTTGATGTAGCCCGAAGCAGAGACTGGCGAGAATCACTTTCTCATGGAAAGGGCCTGCCAAGCTTCCAAAAAACTACAGGTTGCCTGAAATCTCAGCAAACACTTTTTCACCCAATCTTGATGATACTTTCTGGTAATGATCAGTACACCAATCTCACTTGGCTCGCCAAATTTCGTTCTTCTAGGTTAAACCGTTCGTTGGCAGTAACAGGTTTCATTTTGAGGTTTCACTCTGTTTTCTCCTATAGGGATACATGTATTTGGAACTCTAAATCAAACACGGTTTGTGCTAGCTCTTTGAAACTTGACACAATAAAGCAGTTTCAGGTTCTATCTCTATTGTTTGTTTGCTGTTGAGGTAGCCCTAAGCAGAGACTGGCGAGAATCACTTTCATGGAAAGGGCCTGCCAAGCTTCCAAAAAACTACGAGTTGCCTGAAATCTCAGCAAACACTTTTTCACCCAATCTTGATGATACTTTCAGGTAATGATCAGTACACCAAGCCCACTTGGCTCGCCAAATTTTGTTCTTCTAGGTTAAACCGTTCGTTGGCAGTAACCCGTTTCATTTTGAGGTTTCATTCTGTTTTCTCGTATAGGGATACATGTATTTGGAACTCTAAATCAAACACGGTTTGTGCTAGCTCTTTGAAACTTGACACAATAAAGCAGTTTCAGGTGCTATCTCTATGGTTTCTTTGCTGTTCATGTAGCCCTAAGCAGAGACTGGCGAGAATCACTTTCATGGAAATTGCCTGCCAAGCTTCAAAAAAACTACGAGTTGCCTGAAATCTCAGCAAACACTTTTTCACCCAATCTTGATGATACTTTCAGGTAATGATCAGTACACCAAGCCCACTTGGCTCGCCAAATTTCGTTCTTCTAGGTTAAACCGTTCGTTCGCAGTAACCGGTTTCATTTTGAGGTTTCACTCTGTTTTCTCCTATAGGGATACATGTATTTGGAACTCTAAATCAAACACGGTTTGTGCTAGCTCTTTGAAACTTGACACAATAAAGCAGTTTCAGGTTCTATCTCTATGGTTTGTTTGCTGTTGATGTAGCCCTAAGCAGAGACTGGCGAGAATTACTTTCATGGAAAGGGCCTGCCAAGCTTCCAAAAAACTACGAATTGCCTGAAATCTCAGCAAACACTTTTTCATCCAATCTTGATGATACTTTCAGGTAATGATCAGTACACCTAGCCCACTTGCCTCCCCAAATTTCGTTCTTCTAGGTTAAACCGTTCGTTTGAAGTAACCGTTTTCATTTTCAGGTTTCACTCTGTTTTCTCCTATAGGGATACATGTATTTGGAACTCTAAATCAAACACGGTTTGTGCTAGCTCTTTGAAACTTGACACAATCAAGCAGTTTAAGGTTCTATCTCTATGGTTTGTTTGCTGTTGATGTAGCCCTAAGCAGAGACTGGCGAGAATCACTTTCATGGAAAGGGCCTGCCAAGCTTCCAAAAAACTATGAGTTGCCTGAAATCTCAGCAAACACTTTTTCACCCAATCTTGATGATACTTTCAGGTAATGATCAGTACACCAATCCCACTTGGCTCGCCAAATTTCGTTCTTCTAGATTAAACCGTTCGTTGGCAGTAACAGGTTTCATTTTGAGGTTTCACTCTGTTTTCTCCTATAGGGATACATGTATTTGGAACTCTAAATCAAACACGGTTTGTGCTAGCTCTTTGAAACTTGACACAATAAAGCAGTTTCAAGTTCTATCTCTATGGTTTGTTTGCTGTTGATGTAGCCCTAAGCAGAGACTAGCGAAAATCACTTTCATGGAAAGGGCCTGCCAAGCTTCCAAAAAACTACGAGTTGCCTGAAATCTCAGCAAACACTTTTTCACCCAATCTTGATGATACTTTCAGGTAATGATCGGTACACCAAGCCCACTTGGCTCGCCAAATTTCGTTCTTCTAGGTTAAACCGTTCGTTGGCAGTAACAGGTTTCATTTTGAAGTTTCACTCTGTTTTCTCCTATAGGGATACATGTATTTGGAACTCTAAATCAAACACGGTTTGTGCTAGCTCTTTGAAACTTGACACAATAAAGCAGTTTCAGGTTCTATCTCAATGGTTTGTTTGCTGTTGATGTAGCCCTAAGCAGAGACTGGCGAGAATCACTTTCATGGAAAGGGCCTGCCAAGCTTCCAAAAAACTACGAGTTGCCTGAAATCTCAGCAAAAACTTTTTCACAGAATCTTGATGATACTTTCAGGTATTTGTCAGTACACCAAGCCCACTTGGCTCGCCAAATTTTGTTCTTCTAGGTTAAACCGTTCGTTGGCAGTAACCGGTTTCATTTTGAGGTTTCACTCTGTTTTCTCCAAAGGGATACATGTATTTGGAACTCTAATTCAAACACGGTTTGTGCTAGCTCTTTGAAACTTGACACAATAAAGCAGTTTCAGGTTCTATCTCTATGGTTTGTTTGCTGTTGATGTAGCCCTAAGCAGAGACTGGCGAGAATCACTTTCATGGAAAGGGCCTGCCAAGCCTCCAAAAAACTACGAGTTGCCTGAAATCTCAGCAAACACTTTTTCACCCAATCTTGATGATACTTTCAGGTAATGATCAGTACACCAAGCCCACTTGCCTCGCCAAATTTCGTTCTTCTAGGTTAAACCGTTCGTTGGCAGTAACAGGTTTCATTTTGAGGTTTCACTTTGTTTTCTCCTATAGGTATACATGTATTTGGAACTCTAAATCAAACACGGTTTGTGCTAGCTCTTTGAAACTTGACACAATAAAGCAGTTTCAAGTTCTATCTCTATGGTTTGTTTGCTGTTGATGTAGCCCTAAGCAGAGACTGGCGAGAATCGCTTTCATGGAAAGGGCCTGCCAAGCTTCCAAAAAACTACGATTTGCCTGAAATCTCAGCAAACACTTTTTCACCCAATCTTGATGATACTTTCAGGTAATGATCAGTACACCAATCCCACTTGGCTCGCCAAATTTCGATCTTCTAGGTTAAACCGTTCGTTGGCAGTAACAGGTTTCATTTTGAGGTTTCAATCAGTTTTGTCCTATAGGGATACATGTATTTGGAACTCTAAATCAAACACGGTTTGTGCTAGCTCTTTGAACCTTGACACAATAAAGCAGTTTCAGGTTCTGTCTCTATGGTTTGTTTGCTGTTGATGTAGCCCTAAGCAGAGACTGGCGAGAATCACGTTCATGGAAAGTGCCTGCCAAGCCTCCAAAAAACTACGAGTTGCCTGAAATCTCAGCAAACACTTTTTCACCCAATCTTGATGATACTTTCAGGTAATGATCAGTACACCAAGCCAACTTGGCTCGCCAAATTTCGTTCTTCTAGGTTAAACCGTTCGTTGGCAGTAACCGGTTTCATTTTGAAGTTTCACTCTGTTTTGTCCTATAGGGATATATGTTTTTGGAACTGTAAATCAAACACGGTTTGTGCTAGCTCTTTGAAACTTGACACAATAAAGCAGTTTTTATGTTCTATTTCTATGGTTTGTTTGCTGTTGATGTAGCCCTAAGCAGAGACTGGTGAGAATCACTTTCATGGAAAGGGCCTGCCAAGCTTCCAAAAAACTACGAGTTGCCTGAAATCTCAGCAAACACTTTTTCACCCAATCTTGATGATACTTTCAGGTAATGATCAGTACACCAATCCCAGTTGGCTCGCCAAATTTCGTTCTTCTAGATTAAACCGTTCGTTGGCAGTAACAGGTTTCATTTTGAGGTTTCACTCTGTTTTCTCCTATAGGGATACATGTATTTGGAACTCTAAATCAAACACGGTTTGTGCTAGCTCTTTGAAACTTGACACAATAAAGCAGTTTCAAGTTCTATCTCTATGGTTTGTTTGCTGTTGATGTAGCCCTAAGCAGAGACTGGCGAAAATCACTTTCATGGAAAGGGCCTGCCAAGCTTCCAAAAAACTACGAGTTGCCTGAAATCTCAGCAAACACTTTTTCACCCAATCTTGATGATACTTTCAGGTAATGATCGGTACACCCAGCCCACTTGGCTCGCCAAATTTCGTTCTTCTAGGTTAAACCGTTCGTTGGCAGTAACAGGTTTCATTTTGAAGTTTCACTCTGTTTTCTCCTATAGGGATACATGTATTTGGAACTCTAAATCAAACACGATTTGTGCTAGCTCTTTGAAACTTGACACAATAAAGCAGTTTGAGGTTCTATCTCTATGGTTTGTTTGCTGTTGATGTAGCCCTAAGCAGAGACTGGCGAGAATCGCTTTCATGGAAAGGGCCTGCCAAGCTTCCAAAAAACTACGAGTTGCCTGAAATCTCAGCAAACACTTTTTCATCCAATCTTGATGATACTTTCAGGTAATGATCAGTACACCATTCCCACTGGGCTCGCCAAATTTCGTTCTTCTAGGTTAAACCGTTCGTTGGCAGTAACAGGTTTCATTTTGAGGTTTCACTCTGTTTTCTCCTATAGGGATACATGTATTTGGAACTCTAAATCAAACACGGTTTGTGCTAGCTCTTTGAACCTTGACACAATAAAGCAGTTTCAGGTTCTAT